>NW_021833033.1:72500-86290 GCF_006345805.1 Octopus sinensis
TGAAATTGTGGTTGACTTATTCCGTTATAGACCACGCGACATGTTAGTAACAACGACTATTTCTGTTGTTTTATTATTATTATTCTGTACTTACATAGGCGCAGGAGTGGCTGTGTGGTAAGTACCTTGTTTACCAACCACATGGTTCCGAGTTCAGTCCCACTGCGTGGCACCTTGGGCAAGTGTCTTCTACTATAGTCTCGGGCCGACCAAAGCCTTGTGAGTGGATTTGGTAGACGGAAACTGAAAGAAGCCCGTCGTATATATGTATATATATATATATGTGTGTGTGTGTGTGTGTGTGTGTTTGTGCGTCTGTGTCTGTCCCCCTAGCATTGCTTGACAACTGATGCTGGTGTGTTTATGTCCCCGTTACTTAGCGGTTCGGCAAAAGAGACCGATAGAATAAGTACTGGGCTTACAAAAAAAGAATAAGTCCCGGGGTCGAGTTGCTCGATTAAAGGCGGTGCTCCAGTCTGGCCGCAGTCAAATGACTGAAACAAGTAAAAGAGAGTAAAAAAGAGAGTAACATCCATCTGTAGCTGAGAATATATATTCGTTGTCTTGTCACGACTTTTACGAAGCTGTCTTCGTGATTTTTCGTGTCATCATCGACCTCGTTTATATTTTTGTTAATTTTTTTTTTACTTCAAGTCCTTTTCGTGTGTGTTGACACACTCTTTGTGTTTATGAATTTTTTCGGGTCTAGAGTTTTCTGTTTTTTGAATAGTTCTTCTACTACATTTGTGATCATCTCTGGTAAGTTCTTCTCTTTATCGTATGACATCTCAGCTTCTTCACGTGTAGTCCGTGATGCTGTGCTACTTCCAAGAACATATTTATAACATATTGCTTTGTGTCTCCATTTGATCCTTGCTTGTTACATTTTCAGCGTCATTTTCCTTTGTTTGACTTGACTGTATCCATTTCTTGTTTATTATAAACTAGCAGTATCGCCCGGCGTTGCTCGGGTTTGTAAGGGAAATAACTATATAGCATTTTCAGAGAGTTATAGCCAAAAGATAGCAAAAAATGCATTAAAAATGGAAAAAATATGATGGTAAATTTTTTTTTAAATCGTTGACTCATCGTAGACATTTTTAGAGAGTTACTTCCCTTTAAAAAAAATATGCATTAAAATGGAAAAAATGATGGTAAATTATTTTTAAAATCGTAGACTCATCGTAGACGCGCGCTAGTACCCAGAAGGGCTCGATATGAATCACGACTATAAGATACCCGGTTTTGGTTAAACTGCACCGCAAAATGTGGGAGTAGTTAGGAATCTAAATCGGAGTAGACAGACACACAACCTTACTTTTATATATAAAGATTTCCATACCTTTGCTAATATATTTGCAGGAAGTATTTTTTTTTTCTCGTGCAGCTTTGGTTTTCCTCCTTCACATCTCGGAGCCTACTTAATGATACTTGAATGCGTTGAGAGAATTATAACCGTGTACCATGCATCCAAGACTTTTATATATTTGGGGAATCATTTCTTTCCGTGCATTAAGTCTTTTTATATTATTTTGACAGGTGCTAATCGTAAAAAGTGGACCCTTTTGAGAAAGAAGGGTTAAACCTCTTTGAAGTTTATATCACGCGTGCTTTATAACATATTGCTTTAACAACATACTACAGCATACTCATAAATCTTTGCCCGGCAGGTAGTGTTTCACCTACTATTTGTATTATCCGTCATGTTTCTCTTTATTTACACTTACTGGTCTACTGTCTTACAATTGCATACTACGATTTGTTATTGTAAGCAATATTTTTGTGTGTAATCAAGACAAGGAAGATAGCAAATAATGATTAGTTATACTCACTAGATGGATGGGGAGATTGAATACCATCAAAATCTAATTATTTTCTAAATTTTGTTCCTAGATTCAGTAATGTTATTCAATATTTTTGTCTTCTGAAGGAGCGCCACGTTTCGCTTATATTTGCTGTCCTTTATCTTGGAGCTATTTTCCTCTTCTTCTACTGCATCCCCACCCCTTTTCTTCTTCAGATTCTTCCACCGACGAACAGCTTTCAAAGTGGGAAGGTATGGCTGTCAGAGATGTGTTGTATTGGTAGTAAACACGTTTAGTAGCCAGTAGTTTTGAGTGGGGCTCTTGGTGTTTTGTTTGTTTTAGAGAATTAATATTGTTTCCCTTGTAGAAAGCAGTTCGATGTTGATTCTGTTCTCTTTAGTAATTCGTCGTCTGTTTCATGTAAAGTATTTAAATATTTTAACTAGAAATTGGAAACTTTATCAACTCAAAGACATTTATTCCTATTGTCCTCGTTCTTTATTTCATTAGTAAATTACTTTGGATAATATTTGCATCATTGCATTGTTTCATCAATTAATGTACTTATCCGTTGTGATCCTTAAATGTGCTGTGTAAGTTCGTTTATTATTTTTATTTCACAACATAGGTACAGTCATGGCTGTCTGGTTATGAAGCTCGCTTTGCAGCCACGAGGTTTCACGGTTCAGTCCAAGCGCAGGAGTGGCTGTGTGGTAAGTAGCTTGCTAAACAACCACATGGTTCCGGGTTCAGTCCCACTGCGTGGCATCTTGGGCAAGTGTCTTCTGCTATAGACCCGGGCCGAATAATGCCTTGTGAGTGGATTTGGTAGACGGAAACTGAAAGAAGCCTGTAGTATATATGTATATATTATATATATATATATATATATATATATATATGTATGTGTGTGTGTTTGTGTGTCTGTGTTTGTCCTCCTAGCATTGCTTGACAACCGATACTGGTGTGTTTACGTCCCCGTCACTTAGCGGTTCGGCAAAGAATAAGTACTGGGCTTACAAAGAATAAGTCCCGGGGTCGATTTGCTCGACTAAAGGCAGTGCTCCAGCATGGCCGCAGTCAAATGACTGAAACAAGTAACTGCACGACAACTTGGGCAAGTGTCTTCTAATATATAGATTTAAGCTCATCATTAAGTCGTGAATTTGTTAAACGGAAACAGTATAGAAACCGGCCATATATATATATATATATATATATATATACACACACACACATTCATATTATTAAGCAATTCAGTAGTAAAATACATTATCCATATTAAATACAAAAATTTAAATATACTATAATATATATTATTCAAAATGAATAATATCATGAAATTTTATTTAGAATTGCTAAAATTTAATTTTTGCCTGTAAGTTTGGAATTATATTCCCTACTATATATATATATAATATATATATATATATATATATATATATATATATATATATATAATAATATATATATATATATAATATATATATAATTTATTTATTTATTTATTTATTTATTTATAATGTATGTATGCATGTATATATATATGTATGTACATACACATAAGCTGTCGTATATATAGATAGACAGATATAGTCTAATAAGCGGTAACTCAAGAAACTCTCGGCCTTTGAGTCATGTTATTTCTACCAAATAATATGTGTGTGTTTGTGTGTGTGTATGTGTGTGTTTGTGCGTGTGTGTTTGTGCGTGTGTGTGTGCGCGCATGAGAAAAAGAGAAAGAAGAAAAGAAAGAAAGAAAGAAAGAAAGAAAGAGAGTTTATTTATGTCTATGTTTGTAATTGGCCCTCTACGGCTTGACAACCGGTGTTTGGTCATTTACGTCCGTGTAAAAACCTAGCGGTTCAGCAAAAGAGACCCGATAGGATATGTAAGAGACTTTTAAAAGCATATAATTACTGAGGCCGATTTGTTTATCTAAATCATTCAAGGTGATAAACCCAGCATGGTCGCAATACAATGATCGAAAAAGGAAGAACAATTAAAAGAACTTGTTTGAAGTATTTTTCATCAAATTTTTAAGTAATTCAGTTTGATGTTGTTGCTAATGTTATTGTCGTTGTTATCGTTACTGTTGTAGTAGTTGTTGTTGCTGCTGTTGTTGTTGCTGTTGCTGCTGCTGCTGTTGTTTTGTTGTTGTTGTTGTTGTGGTTGTTAAGCAACAAGACGGGTAAGGGTGATAAGGTGATGGTCTAGGGCTTAGGGGCGGGAGACCCCAGACCTTGGAAGAAAAAAAAAACTTTGGTCGTCTTGTTGTAGTCGAGGGCTCTTCGTTGACGCCTGACACCACTGGGAGGTGGCCCCCGAAGTCGCTGGAAATGGAGATCTCCAGGTTCAAATTCTTGAACGCCTGCTGCTGCTGCTGTTGCTATTGTTGTTGTTGTGGTTGATGTTCTTGTTGCTGTTAGTCATCTTCACATCTAGGTAGGTATGATTGGTTAGTATTTTCTCAACATGGATTTATTCTAGCAAAAGCAATGCTCGCGTTTTTCAAATAATTTTATCCGTCGTAACATTACCGGAATGGGATATTTTAGTATTTCTCATTTCAGTTTCATATATTTCCTTTTTTAATATTTGAGTTTTATTCCGTATTTTCATCTGAGACATCAGATATCCTATTTCGCTATGTAAAGTTAATTACATGTGACGACCTCTGGTAATGGCCGCAAATAGAAGGGAGGTAACTATCTGCTTACAACATTAGAAATTTGAATTGGAAATTGAGGAGTGCGAAGAAGACATACAAAATTCGCGTATCTAATTTTTATCACCTATTGCGAATTCTTACAATTTCTAGTTGGTGGTAATCATGTATACCTCAATTTTATTCTTTTTAGAGATTTTCAACATCACGTCGCTGTTTGGTCAATTTGGTAGAAATAATTGTATAGCAGCCAGTATGCTCGAAATGATGAGTAGATAGACAGCCGACAACTGATGAAGGGTCCTTTATCTGTGTTAACTTGTCCTGTTCTTTTTCTCGCTGTTTACGTAATTTACTCGTTTATGTCCTATAATTACTTTCCACGTCTTGTATCTATCTCTCGTGTGTATGTTATTTGCACCGTTGATGACGTCTTGTACACATATATGCATGTATGTATGTATATATATATATCACCGTGACCGACCAGGCTATCAGATGTTGCAACACATCGCTGGTCACCATGCACTTTGCATTGTTAAACCTTCAAATGATGCCACCCTGCTGGCTAAGCGAGCAGGCCAATAGAGGAAAGAGTGAGAGAAAGTTGTGGCGAAAGAGTACAGCAGGGATCGCCACAACCCCCTGCCGGAGCCCCGTGGATCTTTTAGGTGTTTTCGCTCAATAAACACTCACAACACCCGGTCTGGGAATCTAAACCGCGATCCTACGACCGCGAGTCCGCTGTCCTAACCACTGGCCATTGCGCCTCTACGTATATATATATATATATATATATATATATATATATATATATATATTATATATATATATATATGTTATATATATATATATATATATATATATATAATATATATATATATATATAGTATATATAGGGGGAAATATGAAAAATCAACGAAAATGCACATTGTAAATAAAAAAAAATGCTTTTTATGAAAGGTAACGACAAATATATACATTAAGATGGACTGAGGTAGTAATAAAAGTCATCAAAGTCATTATTACGAGATGATTATAAAGTCAGAAAACAAAGCATAACATGGTTTCCGTAAAGCTATTCATTGCTTTGTATACACCGGCTAATACACACACACACACACACATACACACACACACACACATACAAACACACACACACACACATACACACACACACACATATATATATATATACATAAATATATATGTGTGTGTGTGTATGTGTGTGTGCGTGTGTGATGTATGCATTAATACACAGAGTATGTGTGTATCTTTGTATTTGTGGCAACACCCACCCATTGTTTGACAGCTGATGTCGATTTATTAACGTCCATATCACCTAGCGTTTCGGCCAAATGGGTCGATAAAATAAGTACCACATTCTAAATATAAGTACTAAGGTTGATTTGTTGGGCTAAACCATTCAACCCGGTGCCCCATATAGTCTTAGTGCAATGATTGAAAAAAGTAAAAGCTGAAAAGATGTTTTCTTTCCGCTATTTTGGAGTATGTGGAGGCGCAATGACCCAGTGGTTAGGGCCGCGGAATTGCGGTCGGAGGATCACGGTTTCGACTCCAAGACCGGGCGTTGCGTGTGTTTATTGAGCGAAGACACCTAAAAGTTCCACGCGGCTCCGGCAGGCGGTGGTGGCGACCACTGTTGTACTCTTTCGCCACAACTTTCTCTCACTCTCTCTCTCTTCCTGTTTCTTGAGTAACGCTGCGATGGACTGGCGTCCCGTTCATCTGGGGGGGGGAACACATACGCCACAGAAACCGGGAAACCGGACCCATGAGCCTGGCTAGGCTTGAAAAGGGCTGCAGCCCATCTGTTATACCAAGACGAAACAGTGCAAAGGATAACACCTCCAATCAGCTAAAATAAGAAACCATGGGAGCTTTTGTTGAAGGCGTTTAAATACCAGGCTCTCAATTCTTGTTCGTTTTCTGTACGTGCGGAGGCTACAACGTGTTCGTGTGTGAATTGTATAAACACAAATATTATATTGGTTGGTGTATAATCGACACATAACTTATATATGATTACATCTAGTACGCACAGTTCCGATGTAAATAGTTCTCGCAGTCCCACGTGTTGTTTACACCTTCACACGTAAATTGTGCAACGTGACGTTTACAATTTTGAGAAAAATCGTTCGTTTTTTAGGATGCTTTACATTAAAAAGTAGTTTTCTTCCATTTTTTTTTTTTTTGTGGGGCGGGGGCTGTTTCTTTAAATACAGCTTGATGATGATCTCAGATTTAATCTTTTCTCCCAGGGAACTTGTTGAAGCACGTCCAGGTTGTTCGTTATTCGCTGCAGAGCAATTATTATTATTATCATTATTATTATTATTATTATTATTATTATTATTATTATTATTATTATTATTATTTTTTTTTTTTTTTTTATTATATTATTATTATCATCATCATCATCATCATCATCATCATCATTATTATCATCATCATTATTGTCGCCGTCGAGGTCGACTTTGCTTTTCATTCTTTCAGGGTCAGTAAATTAAGTACCAGTTGAGTACTGGGGTCGATGTAATCGACTATCCCCTCCCCAAATTTCAAGCCTTGTGCCTATAATAGAAAGGGTTATTGTCATTATTATTATTATTATTATTCTATGTTTGACTTTTGCTTTATATTTGTACAAGTTGGCTCCAAGTCTCACCCAGAGACCTCAAGAGACAACAGGTTGGAAGTTCACGTTGTTGTTATGCCTAGTGTGCCATATATTTGGGGGGTGGGGATGTTGTACTAATGAATGTCTAAAAAAAAAGGTTTTTTTGTTTTGTTTTTTTTAAACCGAAAATTATGTTTGTTTTAAACCTTGAGACTACATAGAGAGTATTTTGCGTAGGATATGAGCAGTTCCCATGAGCACTATCTTTTGAACTTCTGCCTTTTGGGGTTTCCTGGTATCTGAGTTAGGTAGCTATCAGCCCCTTTTGCTATCATTCCAGGGACCTATGACAACAGGTATTGTTTTAGTCTTCAGCTTCCACATTTTGCTGATTTCTATTTCAAGATCTTTATTTTGCTCAGTTTTTGGTAGGTCTTGACAGATACGTTTATATCGATTGGGACAGTCATATCAATGAGGAGGCATGTTCTTTGTTTGAAGTCTTTCAATATGATGTCTGGCCTATTTGCATCTATCTTCCTGTCAGTTGAATGGTGAAGTTCCAGAGGAGTGAGATGTGGTCATTTTCAAGCACTGGGGGTGGTTTGTGTTCCCACCAGTTTTTTTCATGGGGCAAATCCAGGTTTTAAGATTACCCAGTGAATATATTGTGCAGCTCAATCGTGCCTGTTGAGATACTCTGTAGGCGCTAGAAGACTGCACTTGGAGACCACATGGTCAATGGTTTCATTTTGTTGCTTGCATACACGACACGTTGGACTGCTTCTGATCTTTAATATGTTGGCCTGGTAGTTCTTGTTGGTAGGCATTGATCTTGAGCTGCTATGATAAACCCCTCTGTTTCAGATTTTAAGCCAGAGGCCATTAGCCATTGATGGGTCAGGGCTTTGTCGATATCTGCATTATTCGCTCTCTTTGGGTATTGCCATAGAGAGGGTTTATATTATTATTTTATTATTTTATTATTATTATTATTATTATTATATTATTATTATATTATTATTATTAATATTATTATTATTATTATTATTATTTTATTATTATTATATATTATTATTATTATTATTATTATTATTGTGTGAGAGAGCAGAGTGATGCCATTAAAGTACACTGGGGTAAAATATACGAAGCCCAATATACCCATCATGACTACCCTTCTGATAAGGGTACACCAGGCACATGCATCACAACCATGGTGATCTCATATCAAGATAAACTGTGTATGACCTTGCAGGTGGGGCTCAGTTAGAATTTTATTCTGGTCGAACAGCCCATCCCGCCCAAAAGGTCCCTGAATAGGGAATGTTTAAGGATGTTGAACGAACAACCCATGTTTCCAAAGCTGAATTATCCAAACCTCAAAGAATTCCTTTCAACACACGTTTATGATGCTCCCTCACTACTTCTGCTCATGATCAGAGATGCACATATCGTCAGCCACTAAGAGACATGCTCAACTGGTTAAGGTCAAGCAACTGACAAGCAAATCTGTGGTATTGAGCAGAATATTTGCTGTAGCCCATCTTTTATACCAACACAAAACAATGTACATGATAACACTTCCAATCAGTTAAGATCAGGAGCAATTAGAGCCACTGTCTGGTACTGCATCAAAGCATTTTTTATTATTATTATCATCATCGTCATCAACATCATCATTATTATTATTATTATTGTTATTATTATTGTTATTATTATCATTATTATTATTATTATTATTATTATTATTATTATTATTATTATTATATTATTATTATCATTACTATTATTATTATTATTCATGGGTTGTACGACGCCTCATGATATTTCATCCATTCCTACAGCACGAATAATTGAAATATCTCTCTCGGAAAAATGAAAAGAAAAAAATATGCATTCAAATCTACAAGGCTAACAAATGCTTCGCACGATTGTTCTAACCACATTTACAGATTCTACTATGAAAAAGTGGAATATTACAGTCGTACCAATTATAAATGAAATGTTGGACATATTTAAAAGCCATAATGTCTTTACTTGAAGTCATTATAATTATTAGCTTTTCAGAACACCTCTGCTGCAATATTGTAGTTATACGCTATTTCAATTCGTATTATTAACACACAATTGTGGAATTTTGTCATGTAGAAGGAAGTAATGATTAGTATGTTCCATCTAGAAGTACGTATGTATGCATGTATGTATGTATATATATACATATATGTATATATATTATATATATATATATATGTATATGTATGTATGTATGTATGTATGTATGTATGTATGTATGTATGTATGTATGTATGTATGCATTTATGTATGCATGTATATATATATATAAATGTATGTATGCATGTATGTATGTGTGCGCATGTATGCTTGTATCTATGTATGTAAATATGTGTGTAATTATATATGCACCTACGTATGTACGCATGCAGGTTTGCATTATCTATGCATATATATATGCATATGAATGAGTATATATATATATATGTGTGTATGTATGTATGTATATATATATACATATGCATTCATGTATATACGCATGTATATATACATATACGTAAATGTGTATTCAAGTATGCAACCATATATACAGGCATGTATATACGAATGTATGCATTCGTGTATGTACGCATGCATGTATAAATATATGTGTGTGTGTACGCGCGTGCGTAGGTGAGTGTGTATGCATGTATACAGGTTTTTATTTAAATATTCAGATAATAATGTATACACCTATGTATGAATGCAGATATGCATGTATTAATGTGTGTATGCGTGAACGTATGAATGTATGCATGCATGCAAGTATATGTGTATTATGCAAGCATGTATGTATGAATCTATATAACTATATGTGTATGTGTATGTGCGTGTGTGTGGTGTGTGTGTATTCATGCATATATAAATGAAGGCAAAATTTCCGTGCTATTTTTGAATCATCATTTTCAAAGAGAGACGGCCGTTCATATAAATACAACAGAACTAACCACGATTTGGCACTTCAAATTGTACTTAACGGATGATAATTCTACACACACCGATGATGCACGCGGACTATTACATTGATAGCATGCCATTATAACCCGGTGTAAAGGAAAGATCTTTCTTGAGACTCATATTTGAGCGTATATTTTAGGTAAATGCTTATACATAAGCCTTGTGTAATATCATAATGCAGGCAGATTTTCGTTTCAGATTCCATCACGTGTCACCCCGAAACATCTTGCGTGTAACTGCCGTCACTCGTTTCATAGCTTCTTCATTACTGGTGCATTGTTTGCGAAATACTTCACATAGGCAACATGTGTCTGATATATATATATATTTCCTGACGCTATACTAATACAGTTCTTTGTTTGTACTCCACCGCCTTCGTCTTTTGTTTGTTTTCGTAAACTTTCCCTGTATATATATATATATATATATATATATATATATATATATAATATATATATCTATACATATATATATATACATACACATATATATATATATATACACTATATATACACATATACATATACATAATATACACACACATAGCTTTGCTCATGGCGCAGTTATCTACCCTGTCAGTATATATAAATGTACTTTTGATGCAGTTATAAGAGTTTTATTCTAGCAATAACTGTTTTAGCACACATTTTAGCAATAAGAAACGACTAAATTTTGTCCTATATGGCTTTGTATTACGCTAGCCGTTTACATCAACGTTTAGCATGTATATATATATATATATATATATATATATATATACATATATATATATATTATATATATGATATATATATATATATATATATATATATATATATATATATATATATAGCATATATATATATGATTATATAGGATATATAATATATTTATATCGCTCTATATATAGATCTATATATAGTTCAAATTTTCAGATTTTATAGAAAACAAAGGCGGTGCCCCAACAGGCTGCAGTCAAATGACTGAAACCAGTAAAGACTAAAAGAGTAAAAAGTAAATACACGGCTGAATGGAGGAAATGGCGTTCATTTACTTACACCAATTAAACCAATATAATCTTGTCTCATTTTATTTTTCAACAAAATTCTTTCTATGTGACTTTGTTGCCTCATAACGTTCATCAAATTGGTTATTTTGTGATAAGATTCTCAGCAAATATTTTTCATATGGTGTAGATTGTGATTCTATAAGAGGTTTTGCGAAAAATAATTTTTCAGGGATACCTGTATAATCTGGAAACAAAAATTATCACAGGTGGATTATTGACATGCTTGTTGTTCGAAATAGGCTCATGGATCAGTGGGCAGAGTGTCGGACTTACAACTAGGAGCTAGTGAGTTCAGTTCCCGGACTGGTCTGTGTGTTGTGTTCTTGAGCGAAATACTTTGTTTTTTACTCTTTTACTTGTTTCAGTCATTTGACTGCGGCCATGCTGGAGCACCACCTTTAGTCGAGCAAATCGACCCCAGGATTTATTATTTGTAAGCCTAGTACTTATTTTATCGGTCCCTTTCCGAAAAGCTAATGTTATGGGGACGTAAACACACCACATCGGTTATCAAGTGATGTTGGGGGGACAAACACAGACATACAACATATACACACACATACATATATATATCACATATATATCATCATATATACATATATATATATATATATATATATATATATATATATATATATATATTATATATATATATATATATCATATATATATATATATATATATAATATATATATATATATATATATATATATATATACTTGTATACGACGGACTTCTTTCAGTTTCCGTCTACTAAATCCACTCACAAGTCTTTGGTCGGCCGAGGTTATAGTAGAAGATACTTGTCCAGGTGCCACGCAGTGGACTGAACCCGTGGCCATATGGTTGGTAAGCAAGCTACTTTATTTCATTATTTCATTAAAATTTGCCATAATGTCACTACAAGGAGCAGCTTGCGAGCTGGATATATACATTGATAAGGTGAATGATGAAGTAAGGATGATATTGATGAGAGAAGGCAAAAATGCCCGCCGATTTTCTTCTCTAAAACATTGTTTTTTTTTTTCAACCTCTCACAACAGTTTTTATAGTTTTGGGACTTAATAGTCCATTACAAATATTAACATGCAAAAATATACAAAATATACAATCAACACTAGTCCATTTAAAAATGAGGCGCTGGGCCTCTTACACTTTATAACAGTGAGGCTTTTCAACCTCTTGTCAATTTTTCCACCTCAACGAAGTATTGAACATCTTACTACAGTTCTTACAATTATTGGATTTAATAGTCAATAACATGCAATAATAAACAATGAAATATACAATATATTATCAACACTAGTCCACTTATAAATGAGGCGCTGAGCCTCTTACACATTATAACACTGAGGCTTTCAAATTCTTGCCAATTTTCCACATAATTGCTTGTGTCCGTGTATTCCACCGTAGGAAGGTCTGTAAAATTTAAGCGATAAAACAGCGGTTGCAGGCCGCAAAAGTTACTGTTACGAGCGCACAACTCAGCGTATCAGGTCGAATAACATTACCAGGTCTTGTGTTCTATGAGGCGACGAAACATGCGATACCGTCTCTGATCATCACCCACAGTATCATTGCATCGCCGTGCGATAATGAAGACAAGGTGGAGATTGAGCTGTGTTGTTGGCATGCTAGATACAGCAGTGAAGGCAAGAAAAGAAAAGCCGAGAAACGGCTGAAGATAAAGATTCTAAGACAAGACAAAGAAACATGTTTGACATTGTAATTTGCAATTCTTCGCACGACAAACGTCATTAGATGCAAGTTATAAATTATCTATAACGACTATTTGAAACAACTGCTGAGATGAGCTTCGATTATGTTGAATCTACGAAAGACAAAACAATAATGAAAAAAAACCTTCGATCAATCTTAAGGACTTGGGCCTTTGCTGGCTGCACTAAGCCCAAAATTGATCGCAGGTATTTCTGAAATGAGTCAACTAGATGGCCTATTAGACCAGATAAAATGATAGATCAGATGGAAGGGATCAGTCTTTTCGAGTCCCTATCAGATCCAGATTGAGATATTTTTCTCCTATTCATGGATGCATAACTCAATTTGTAGTTTCTTGTTTTCAATTTCATCTTGATTGAATTCTTGTTTGTTTTATGTAAATTTATCTCTGCGGATGACTAAACTACATCCAGTTGTGGAGCCCTAGTTCGGGAGTTCGAGCGTTTGTGGAGGCGTGTGGTTTAGTGGTTAATGTGACGGACTCATGATCGTAAGATTGTGGTTTCGATTCCTGGAACGAGCAACGCGTTATGTCCTTGAGCAAGACACTTCATTTCATGTTGCTCCAGTCCACTCAGCTGGCAAAAATGAGTAATCCTGCGACGGACCAGCGTCCCGTACAGGTGGGAAATTTTTACTCCATGGAAACCAGGAAACCAAACCTTGTGAGTCGGTATGTCTCGAGAAGATAACTTTTACCTTTTTTTTACTTTAGTTCCAGTGTTTTGAGAAGTGTGAAACCACCCCTTAGCCATTATTGTCCAAGGGTAAGTGATATCTGTCAGGGTCCCAGCCATGATTTAATTAGCATATTATGACTTACCTACCTATGCATGCGAAGACTGGGTCCGATATGCTATGCGGAAAAGCCCCATGATT
>NW_021833034.1:0-88753 GCF_006345805.1 Octopus sinensis
TAATGGAATCCTATATTTGGAATACAAGACAATATAATGGATTTTACACATAACTATTATGGATTATTACAGAAGACTAACCAAGGAAGTATATATGGATTTAAAGACTCATACTAAAGTGTATTTATGTATTTACCAAAATCAAAAGCAGCAATTTTTAATTTTAATTTAAATTTCAAACAAACACCATTTTATAGTATTACTTCAAATTTAAAAAAAACTACCATTCGAAATGCTATACAAAATTCAAATTTTATATCTTTGAAGAGCAAAGGAGTTGTCTATAAATGCTTATCAATATAGGATTCCATTATAGGGACAACTCTTCTGTGAAACGATCGTAAAATGCTTTAAATACTTAATTCAAAACTTTTAAACTGTCATTATTATATATTTATACTTATACATATATTTTTATATATATTTATATTTTTAATACAACAATTATTTTACACATGTATACATCTTTCTGAAGAATTTTCTAATATTGATTTCCTGATAATAATAATAATAATAATAATAATAATAATATATTATAAAATATATATTATTGGGACCCTGGGATATGTAACACACTATCTAAATACCAATCTTGAGAGATTATCATCATCACTTAACGTCCACTTTCCATACTGGCATGGGTTGGATGGTTTGACTGAGGTCTGGAGAGCCAGCGACTGCACCCAGTTCCAATCTGATTTGGCAATGTTTCTACAGCTGGATGCCCTTCCTAATACCAACCACTCTGTGAGTGTAGTGGGTGCTTTTCACATGTCACTGGCACAAGAGCCATTCAGCAGGTACTGACATTAGTAACGATTGGTTGATGCCTTTTGCATGGGGGGCAGTTATTCGGACCTGGCATCGACAACGTTTGGATGGTGCTTTTTACGTGCCACTGGCACGGGAGCCAGTCAGGCGAACCTGGAATCGACCAACTTTGGATGGTCCTTTATATGCTACTTGCATGGGAGCCAGCCAGGGGCACCGGCCCTAGCTATATTGCTTTTACTTGGCTCAACAGGTCTTCTCAAGCATATCATATCTCCCGATGCATCAGGGGTATTCTTAACAGGGCTGGGCATGTGTGGTTGCCATCTCACTTTAGTTGCCGGGTCTCCTCAATCACAACACACCTCCAAAGGTCCCAGTCTCCTGTCATTGCCTGTGAGGCTTAATGTTTGAAAGTCATGCTTTATCGCCTCATCCCATGTCTTCCTGGGTCTACCTCTTCTACATGTTCCTTCTACAGGTAGGGAGTGGCACTTCTTCACAGTCTTCATTCATATATAACGCATGACCATACCAGCGCAGTTGTTTCTCTTGCACACCACATTTGAAGCTTCTTATGCCCAAATTTCCTTTCAGGGCGCTTACACTCTGTTGTGTATACACACTGACATTACACATCAAGCTATTCTTACTCTAGTCGCTACACCTCTGCTACAGACTTGGTCACCTAGGTAGCAGAAGCTATTAACTACTTCTAGTGTTTCCCCTGGCATGTGTTGGAATCTGTTATTTGTCCCTCTTCAGTGGTCATTGCCACTGAGCATTTGCCACACACAAAAACTATCTTCCCATTTAACCTTCCTTTGCTATTTCCACACCTTTTATGTGTTCATAGCTTACACTGGGTACATTGTATGGTTTCTACTCACACCTTTTCTACAGATAAAGCAGGGTCATCTACCCAAAGGGGTTTGTGATTTGACAGCCTTCCTGCTTACTAAGACTTTGGTTTTTGCTAGGTTAACCCTAAACTTCGTCTCCAGTTCTGGCAGTGACTCAGCTATTAGAGCCAGGTCATCAGCATAGAGGAGCTCCCAGGGGCAGCCTGTCATGAATTCCTCTGTTATTGCCTAGAGGACTATAATGAATAAGAGGGGGCTGAGGGCTGATCCTTGGTGAACACCTACTTCTACTCAAAATTCTTCTCTATACTCATTGCCAACCCTCACCTTACTGACAGCAGCCCTGTACAGGGCTTGTACAGCTCTTACCATCCACTCATCTATCCCTAGTTTCCACATTGACCACCAGATAAGGGATCAGGGGACCCTGTCAAAAGCTTTCTCCAGGTCAACAAAAGCCAAGTACAGAGGTTTATCTTTGGCAAGATATTTCTCCTGCATTTGCCTTACCAGAAATGTAGCATCAGTGGTGCTTCTCTCTGGCACAAAACCAAACTGCATCTCATCTAGACTAACTCTCTCCCTAATTAGTTGGGCTATGACCCTCTCTGTAACTTTCATCACCTGATCAAATAATTTGATACCCCTGTAGTTATTCCTATCTAATGCATCATGTTTACCAGTGTAGCAGTTGATTATGGCGCTGCTACACCAGTCATTGGGTATGACTCCTTCGTGAACTACCTGATTTACGATACAGGTGAAAGACCCTAACCCACACCACCCCGATATTTGAAGCATCTCTGAAGTGATTCCTGATGGGCCAAGTGCTTTCCCTGTCTTCATATCCTCAATTGCTTTATCTCCCACGGTACTATCGATTCAGGTAGCTGGTTCCTCTACTGGGTCAACCTTTGGTAGACTCTCCTTCCCATTCATTCTCCACATTCAACAGTCTTTCATAATGGCATCTCCAAGCCTCTTTCTTTGCAGAATCATTAAACGCAAGGGCACCTTCATCCATGAAGACACATTTCTCTCCTATGACATCACGGTTTTTCTCTCACAGACTGTCTTGCGATCCAAAATACTTCAGTTCTCTGGACCTCGTGTCACTGAACATTGGCAAACTTCTTCTTTTCTGCATCAGCAACCATGTATGGGTCTCAGAGCAACTCCCAGATGACTGGATCGAGAGCATCATCCTCCGCTTCCAGAAAAAAAAAAAAGAATGGCCACAAACTCATCAGCAGAGTCATCACTCTCTTCTCCATCTCAAGCAAGCTCTTCACCAGGATCCTTCTCAGCCATGCTTGTCCTGCCATTAGAAGTAGATTCTGCCTACATCAAGCCAGATTCATGCCAAATCGATTTACCCCCTACTGTACTTTTGCCTTTGTCTCATCATTGAAAGATCTTGGTAGTTCTGCAAAGATTTGCCACCTCTACATCACCATCATCAACCACATATTCCACTGGAAAATTCTCAAGCTTGTTGGTACACTTCTCAAGATCACCGCCCTGTTCCAATGGCTCTATTGCAGTTCGGAGAGATGCATGTGGGTGAATGTGAAAGACTCTGACTTGCAAAGAGGACAGCATGGTCACTCTCAACTTCTTTGACTGTATCATTATTTATCTGATGATCAAGGTCTGTGAGTGGGTCTCTCGCATTACTTGAAGTATGTGGATGATACCATCCTATTCAACAACTCAGTTGACCAGCTCAGGGACACACTGACCAATTACAGAGATGAATCAACAAGGCTTGGACTTCACGTGAGTTGAGTGAAGACCAAGCTGATGCATGTCAGAGATGGCCTGGATCCTCCCCCACTCTACACCGGGCCTGATGCCATGGAGTTTGTTAGCTCCTTCATATACCTGGGTTCTACAGTCACCAACAATGGAGATCTGACACTGGAGATTAACTGCAGATGTGGGCTTGCCACTGGGGTCATGTACTCCCTATAGAAGCCCCCTCCTGTGCTACTGCTCTATTTCCCAGAAGACAAAGCTCCACATCTACAATGCATCTGTCCTCTCCATTCTCCTCTGTGGAGCAGAAATGAGGCCCCTCTTGAAGACTTTGGCAAAGAGGATTGATGGCTTCAGAAGCAGAACCCTGAGAACCAATGAGAACACCAGATGTTACCTGCATGTTTCCAACAAAGACTTGCATGCACTGTACAGGCATGTCCTCCATCTCCTATTAGATCATCCTACCAAAGTTTAACTCCCATTCAATGCAAGAGCTGCAGGCTGGAAAGGTCTGTGGCAGACCCTGTACCAAATAGCTGAATATGGCTAAAGAAAATCTCCAGTGACTCAATGTTACCTTGGAAGATGTACAGTAGGGCTGGCACAGGACCACCAGCAATGGGGGTGGGGAGTACTAATGAACCTGGTTGGCTCTACATATGATGATGTTCCTGGGGTCACTAATCTGGGATGACCTCACCCCCATCATACAAGATCACGAAGGGCAAGCAATTTTTGCAACATGGAAGTTAGACTATTCTGTAAAAAAACACTTTGAGAATTACCCTACATTTTCCATGATACTAGTTGAGAATTCCAAGAAAGATGGTGAAAGTAATGACAATAGTGTTCTGTATCCTAATAATACCCAGTATTAAACCACTAAGAGGGTGGCTGTTATCTGGTAATTTTACTCAAAAATGGTAAGCATGAATACTCCACTGGTTTTTTCACCAATTGTGTCTGATAAGCATTTAATGTGTACCAGATGGGCTCTGTCTGATCATGTGAACAAGGCTTTGGTAAGAAGGAAGAATTTTTTCATCTTAAAATCACATTTCCAAAATCAGAGGGCAATGTCTACCATGCCATAAATAAGTTTATGTTTTATTTTTTTAAATACAATATAGAATATTAAGTTTTAACAAGATTTGAACTTGCAGCCTTTATTTTATTTTAAGCAATAATTATTTCTGATGTAAAAAAGAAAAGATCGAAAATGTTAACATAACATGATGATACAGTGCAAATAATTCACAAAATTTTATGTTCAATAGTTTTAGTGTTACAAATTTGACCCCCTTTGCTCATAAATGACCATGGGACTGCACTTAGAAAGTTCTCCTCCAATGCACAAATCTGAACAAAACTGCTTACGAAAGACCAGCAGTCACCCATCAGTACCAGCCTCCCTCTTCCATGTCACTAATGTTATCCAAGAGAAAAGCAAAGGTTGACACAGCTTGGCACCAGTGACATTGCAACTCATTTCTACAGCTGAGTGGAGTGGAGCAACATGAAATAAAATGTTTTGCTGAAGAATACAACACACAGCCCAGACCAGGAATTGAACTCACTACCTCGTGTTTGGGAGCCCAATGTTCTAACCACTGAGCCATTACAAATTTGAATAGTTTTAGTGTTAAAAATCTGAATATGAGGTGTAGTCAAAAAATATCCAAAAAATAAGTATTATTAAAAGATTCACCATTTTGATTTCGTCCCCTTCAAAGTATTTGCCTTGGGAGTCTACATACTTCAGCCAGTGTTCCTGCTACTGCCGGAAACATTTCTGGAAACCACTTTTGAGGATTCCGTAGAGCTGTGATGTTGAATTTTGTTTAATGTCTTCTGTTGACTCAAATCTTCCCTCTTTGAATGTTATTTTGAGCTTTGGGAACAGCGAAAAGTCACACAGAGCCAAGTCTGGGAAGTAGGAAGCCTGATGAACAAGTGGTGTGTTTTGCTTGATGCTTGGACGATGTAGGTAGAAGGAGTGGGTGCATTGTCATGTTGGAGTTGTCAGTTCTTTGCTGCCCACAGGTCGGGTTGTTTTTGTCACACAGTTTCACAAAGGTGATGAAGAATACCCACGTAGTATTCTTTGTTAATTGTCTGACCTTGTGGTGCATATTCATGGCTCACTGTCCACTGAGGTGCAGCCATCTTTGAACTGGCTGAACCATTCCTTCATTTGTGTTTTCCCCCTGGCATCATCTCCAAACACCTGAATCTTCTCGATAGTTTGGGCTGGCGTATCACCAAGTTTTGGGCAGAATTTGATTGAGTATCTTTGCTCAATGCTCTCAGTTATCTTCACTCAAAAAAGGAAAGTCACACAGCACACTCTCCACGTCTGTACTCAATGTGTCACTGCAGGCATGAAAGTTTTTGCACATGCTCATGAAGGACATGGTTACTTAACCATATGGATTTTGCTCACACATAATTATTTTGTGCAAAAACAATCAAGGTCAGATACTGTTGATTACATGTAGTTTTAGTGTGACAAGTCTGCATAGTTTCAGCGTATACAAATTTGAATAGTTTTAGTGTTACGAAAGACTTCATTTTCAAACAGAGAATGTAATCAAATAATTAGGATATGCCTGAAAGTCATGGAAAACAACATAAATCCTGGGTCTTTGAATATCATCAACAGCAGAATTGTAAGAATCCTGTAAAACTTTTAATCTCCGGTGTCCTTGCATCATTCTTCCCACAAGAACACTGCATTTGTATATTCTCTTTGTTTTGTTAGCGTCAGGAACAGAATATTTATCATTTGCAGAATAACGGATGCGTCTGGCAAAATAAACTCCATTCCCAAATGCGGTGGCTAAAAATAAAGAAAGAAAAAAAAGATAAATATATAAGCAAAGTAGCTAGTTGTAAAATCTCAATAAAGGGTGAGAGTAGTAACTACAAGTAAAGTTATATACAGGGTACAGGCTGCACTTATAACCAGCTGGCAGATCTACCTAGGGTTAAAACAGTAGTAACACTGAATATTCAGTTTTTGGTTATTTTCTCTTATTCCTTTCTGTTGAAGAGTGTAGGCTCAAAATGTCCAAATTCATCAACATCATCGTCATCATTTAATGTCCGTTGTCCATGCTGGCATGAGTCAGATGGTTTGACCAGGGCTGGCATGGTGGAAGGCTGCACCAGACTCCAGTCTGATTTGGCATGGTTTTTACTGCTGGACACCCTTCCTAACACTAACTACTCCGAAAGTGTAATGGGTGTTTTTTCAAGTCATCAACACGGGTGCAATTTACATGACACCAGTATCTGCCACGACTGTGGTTTTATCTGGCTTGATGGGTCTTCTTCTCAAGTGCAACATAATGCCAAAGGTGTCAGTCATTGCCTCTGTAAGGCCCAACACTTGGAAGGTGCTTTTGTGCCACCAGCATGGGTGCCATTTGCATGGTATCAGTATCTGCCACAACTGCGATTTCACTTGGCTTGATGATTCTTCTTCTCAAGCACATCATAAGGACAAAGGTCTTCATCACTGCCTCTGTGAGGCCCAACACTCAAAAGGTGCTCTTTGTGTGCCACTAGCATGGGTGCCAATTAAATGACACCAGCATCAGCCACAACTGATTTCACTTGGCTTGACAGGTCTTCTCAAACACAGCCTTTTGCCAAAGCTCTCAGTCACTAGTCATTGCTTCTGTAAGGCCCAAAGTTTGAAGATCATGCTTCACTATCTCATCCCATGTCATCTTGGGGTCTACCTCTACCACAGAGATCAGCACTTCTTTACATGGCTGTCCTCGTCCAAACACATCACATGACCATACCAGTGCATTCATCTCTCTTGTACATCACATCTGATGCCTCTTATGCCTAACTTTTCTCTCAAGATGTTTACATACTGTCGAACATGCACACTGACTTTGCACATCCAGTGCAATGTCATCAAGCCTACACATTTCCTTGGGTGTCACAGCCCATGTTTCACTGCCATGTAGCATAGCTGTTCATACACTGGCATCATACAATCTGCCTTTCACTGTGAGGGAGAGGCCTTTTGTTGTGAGCACGGATAGGAGCTGTCTGAACTTTGCCCATCTTAATGTTATTCTCAGAGCATCCATCTTTGCTACTAACTTGGTTACCTAGGTAACAGAAGCAATCTACTACCTCTAGCTTACTTCCATGGCAATTGATGGAGTCTATTTTCTGTACGTTTTCAGTGTTTATTGTACGAGTGCATCTTCCACATACAAAAGCTGTTTTACCTGTTAACCTTCCTCTGATATTGCTGCACCTTTTATGTGTCCAAAGGTTAGATTAACTCTTATGGCCCTTTGATTCTAGATCTTGCTTCTATACCTGGAACTTCTGTAGTTCTGGTAGTGATTCAGCTATAAGAGCAAGGTCATCGGCATAGAGGAGTTACCAGGGACAGCCTGTGTTTAATTCCTCTGATATTGTCTGGAGGACTATGAGGAACAAGAGAAAGCTTAGGATAAATCCTTGGTAAACCCCTACTTCTACCCTGAATTCTTCACTGTACTCGTTGCCCACCTTCACCTTACTGGTAGCATCTCTGTACGTGGTTTATACAACTCTCACCAACCACTCATCTATTCCTAGTTTCTGCATTGACCACCAGATAACAGATCGGGGGACTCTGTCAAAGGCTTTCTCCAAGTCAACAAAAGCCAAGTACAGAGGTATTTGGCTAGGTATTTCTCCTGCAGTTGCCTTACCAGAAATTTAGCATCAGTGGTGCTTCTACCTTGCACAAAGCCAAACTGCATCTCATCTAGACTAACTCTCTCCCTGATTAGTTGGGTTATAACTCTTTCCTCAACTTTCATCACTTGAACCAACAATTTGATACTTCTGTAATTATTCCTATTTAATGGTTTCTTTATTACCCACAAGGGGCTAAACACAGAGGGAACAAACAAGGACAGATAAATGGATTAAGACGATTATATCGACCCCAGTGCTTAACTGGTACTTAATTTATCGACCCCGAAAGGATGAAAGGCAAAGTCGACCTTGGCGGAATTTGAACTCAGAATGTAGCAGCAGACGAAATATGGCTACGCATTTTGCCCGGCGTGCTAACGTTTCTGCCAGCTCGCCGCCTTATTATTCCTATGTAATATGTCACCTTTACCTTTGTAGCAGTTGACTATAGTGCTGCTACACCAGTCATTGGGTATGGCTCCTTCATGGACCAACTGATTGACTATATGGGTGACTAGACCATAACCTACACCACCAGATGTTTGAAGCATCTCTGCAGTGATTCCTGAAGGGCTGGGGGGGGGGCTTTCCCTGTCTTCATGTCTTTAATTGCTTTATCTACCAAGAGACATATGTTGATCAGATCCCTTTAAACAACCAAGTGGCAACATGTAAGTAGAAAATGTTTATAATATTTCCATTCTGTAAACTATACAACACAAGTAAACTTGAGAGAAAAGTCAGAGAAAAGAATTCTATTGATAAATTCGAACCTGTTTTAAATGGACAGTTATAGTAATGGTGATAATTATAATGATGATGCTGATAATAATAATAAATAGTACTGCTGCAGCCACTGATACCACCACTACCACCTCTAACAACAACAAAAAAAAAAAGGTGATGATTAGGATGGTAGTAGCACTGAGCATATGACCATAGACTAAATTGAAATGTAAATATTTCTGGAATAATAACAAAAGAATTCAATGAAAACAAGAATGTTGTTTACAACATTCCAAAATATAGCCAAACAATTATTCCTTTAGGTGCAGTCAAAGTAAAGAATCTTTGATGTACCTACCAAGCTGTGACATCTAAGCCACATACTGATAGGTCAAAATACTATTAGAATGTAGTTGGTGCACCCACCAAACTGTGACATTGAAGCCACATGCTGATTGGTCATAATACAGCTCATAAGATTCAACCTGCTGCAGCCTTTTGCTGGGTATTTAAAAGATAAATCTAAGCATTTCACTAGAGCTGTCAATTGTGGAACATGCCTTAGACACAAATAATTACAGAGGCATCGGATTGCTGGATCAAATGGTGAAAGTCACAGAAAGTGTCACACCTCAATTAATCAGGAAGAGAGTTAGCATAGATGAAATGCAGTTTGGATTTGTGCCAGGAAAGATCACGACTGATGCCATATTCCTGGTTAGGCAACTGCAGAAGTATTTAATCAAAATTAAACTTCTGTACCTGGATTTTGTCTGCTTCCTTATCTGGTGGTCAATGAGGGAGCTCAGGGCAGATAAGTGGTTGGTGAGAGCTGTACAAGCCATGTACAGTGAAACTGTCAGTAAGATGAAAGTTAGCAATAAATATAACAAGGAATTCAGACAACAAGTTGGAGTTCATCAAGGATCAGTCCTCAGCCCCCGTTTGCACATCATAGTCCTCCAGGCAATAACAGAAGAATTTAAGACAGGCTGCCCCTGGGATCTCCTCTATACTGATGACCTTGCTCTTATAGCTGAATCACTACCAGAACTAGAGAAGAAATTTCAGGTGTGGAAACAAGGACTAGAATCAAATTAACTTAGCAAAACTAAAGTCTTAGTAAGTAGGGGAGCAGACAAATTACAATTTTTTTCTGGTTGATAGCCCTGCTCTATCCATAGAAGAGGCATAGGTAGAAATTCCATAAGATGTACAGAGTGTAAGCTATGGACTCATAAAAGGTGCAGCAATATCAGAGAATGATTAAAACAGAGAAAATATCTTTTGTGTGTGAAAAGTGGAAAAGTACAATAAACACTAAAAATATACAGAAAATAGACTCCATCACATGCCAGTGGGGGAAGCTAGAAGAAGTTGATAACTTCCGTTACCTAGGTGACCAAGTCAGTAGCGGAGTTGGATGCTCTGAGAGCATAGTTGTGAGAATAAGAATAGGCTGAGCAAAGTTCATAGAGCTCCTACATCTGCTGACAACAAAGGGCCTCTCTCTCTCTCAGAGTGAAAGGCAGATTGATGCCTGTATGCAAACAGCTGTGCTGCATGGCAGTAAAACATGGGCTGTGACAGCTGAGGACATGTGTAGGCTTGAAAGAAATGAAGCTAGCATGATCCGTTGGATGTGCAATATCAGTGTGCATGTTCGACAGAGTGTAAGTATCTTGAGGGAAAAGTTGGGCATAAGAGGAATCAGATGTGGTGTACAAGAGAGACGACTGTGCTGGTATGGTCATGTGATGCGTTTGGACAAGAACAGCTGTGTAAAAAAGTGGCAAACTCTAACTGTGGAGGGAACCTGTGGTAGAGGTAGACCCAAGAAGACATAAGATGAGGTGGTGAAGCATGATCTTCGAACTTTGGGCCTCACAGAGGTAATGACTAACGACCGAGACCTTTGGTCTTCCTCTGTCCTCTCTGTGTGAGAAAGGATTCTAAACAGCAATCAATGTGGAGAGTGACTGTCCAGCTCAGGACAATAGGAAGGGTGGGTAGATGATGATGATGATGTTGATTATAATATACTTACCGTTTTTACCACAATAGCTACGGTTGAATCCTGATTTATTTATTCCATCAATAGATCCTTCAGCAGTACCATGCCAAAGGCCATCAACTTCATTTGTAATGTTTGGATTTTCTACCTCAAATTTTCTTTTCAATGCTTGGTATCCCTGGTACAATGTTTTATTTTGAATTCTCTCAATCTGTAGAAAAGGAAAATACATTTATGAAAAAACAATCAGTTCACTTCTTTGACAAGGAAATAACGTTTGTGGTGAAATCCACCAACCTTATCTGCTTTTGGTTTTATTTGATACCAAATGTTGTGTAGTGGCTAGAATAAAAATGGGTTGGCCAAAGCTCAGAGCTAAACCTAATATTTCAAACTTTGTTTGTAACAAAGGGCCTTTCCCTCAGAATAAAGGCAGGTTGCATGATGCCTGTGTATGAATAGCTATGCGACATGGCAGTGAGACTTGGGCTGTGATGAAGTGGTGAGAAAGGATTTTCAGACGTTGGGCCTCACAGAGATGACAAGGAACCAAGACTTTGACAGTTTGCTGAGCTAAGTAATATCATGGCCAACTATGCGTACAGGCACATCTTCTACATCCCTTTCTCAGCTGCGAGATCCTAATCTTGCAGGCTCATGTGTGCTGGTGCCATGTAAAGTGGTTGTCATTAGAAAAGGCATCTAACTATAGAAACAATGCCAAAACAGACAAATGGAGCCTGGAGAGCCCTCAAGCTGGCTAACTCTTGTCAAACCAGCCAACCTATGCTAACAATGATGATGATGATGATGACAATAAGCCATCCAAAATAGGTTGATGTAATGAGATTTAAATCTTTTATACAAACAATAAATAGAAGTAGAAAATACAAACTTTGATTATACGATAGGAAGGCAAATTCCGACTGAAAGTGGCCTGGATGTCATCATATTCTGGTCCATTTTTGACTGGAACAATTTTAATTAATTCCCCATCTTCCATTGGTGACCATGTATCTGGGATTGGTTCTAAAGTTCAAACAGAAATCAAATATTTCAGAATTAAAATAAAATTATGAACCCTTTCTGTTGAAAGTTTAAAAAAAAAACAATGCAGGAATATTTTGACTAATTTTGGGGTTTAGACAACAAATATTGAAATATAAAACACAGCACTGTAGTCTAGTAATAGTTGTAGTGGGGGTGTTGGTGAGATAATGGTTGTGATGGTGGTGGTGCTAGTGGGTGTGGTGATGAACTCCTACCAAAGCAGACATTAGAGCACTGACATCAAACCATCCAACCCATTTCTGGCATGGAAAACAGATGTTAAAAGATTATGATGATGATGATGGCCTCAGATATATATATATATATATATATATATATATATATGTGTGTGTGTGTGTGTGTGTGTGTGTGTGTATATAAATGTATGTATGTATGTATGTATGCATGTATGTATATATATATGTATATGTATATATATATGTGTGTGTGTTTGTGTGTGTGTGTGAGTGTGTGTGTGTGTACACATTTATCCTCAGCTACCTGGACAACTGCTCCCAGCAATCGTCACCCAACAGTGTAAAATTAACAGCGGACCTTGAAGCAATCCAGAGAAGATTCACAAAGAAGATCGTCTCTTTGCAACAGCTCAGCTACTGGGAAAGGTTGAAACAGCTAAGACTCTAATCCCTGGAGAGAAGACGGGAGAGGTATGCAGTAATATATGTCTGGAAGATCCTGGAAGGAATTGTGCCAAATTTTGGCATTGACAGCTACACCAATGCCAGAACGGGACGACGCTGCACAGTGCCAAAGATCCCAGCAATGCCATCACGCTTCAGGACCAGCTTCTGCAAAAGCCTGGGTTTCAAGGGCCCACAGCTTTTTATTATTCTCTGAAAGAACCTGAGGGACCAACACAAAGTGAATGTAGGCGTTTTCAAATGAAAACTGGATCTCTTCCTGTTGAGAGTCCCAAAGAAACCTATCTCGTGGCAAGAGGTACAAATGAGGGCAGCAATATCAAACTCTCTTAGTCACCAAATGCCACATATTAGAGGAAGCTCTCAATAATAACAGTGTAGCAAAATGGCAGGGCCACAGCTCTGAGCTGAAACTACAATATATATATATATACTGTTTGAAGTGGTGTATAGATTTTATGTATTAAGAACAAGGAAGTAGTCAGAATTTTGGTTATTACCCAGAAAAAAATGAAAGGAAAGTTGTCTTTCTCTTTTTCTTTCTTCCTTCTTATCTTTTCATTTCTTTATTTCTTTTGCTCTTTTTATCTGTCTAACCAAGCCTCCAAAAATTCACCACAAAAACTTATACACACATACATAGATTCAAAATAAAAAGAACTTTCTCTTTGCAATTCAACTCCAGATTTTTTTAACAAACCCTCATATGTATAAAACCATGAATTTTCTGTAACTAAATGATTCTTGATAAATATCTCAAAAAAATATGAAAGCCCTAAATAAATAATTATCCAGTATTCTGACTACTTCCTTTTTCTTAATATATATCTGTGTATATAGTTAGATGGTAACTTCAGTACGATGAGCACCACTATACACCACATGGTTTAGCAAGAGTTATCGCATTCAAATTTCCATTTATTTTGATATGGGGCAAAGTGTATAATATGTCAGATAATAAACTTTGTTCATCATATGTTATCCCCCTTTTGTCACCTATACAAGTTGCAAGCATGCTTTCGTAACTTCCTGTGTTAAGATCTTTAGGGATCACATTATTCTATCACTTTGTATGTATGTATGATTATGTACATGTATATCTCTATATATATAAAACTGAGAATGTGTGTCTGTCTGTCTGTCTGTCCGTCCGTCTGTGTGTTTCCCTAAAACTTGAGAACTACACAAACAATTTCATTCAAATTTTACACATGCCTTACTTGGGGCCTATGTAGTTTCATGGGCAAAAAACATGTTCAACTTCTTGCCTAGAGCGAGCCCATAGCAATATCATATCTTCTCCACTATTTCAGTATTACGTGTTAAAAGTAAAACAAAAATATTTCTCTATTTTATGTCAGATGCTTTCACTTTAACAATAAAAATAATAATAACAATTGAATTATATGTAGTAAGTAATAATTAAAATCAAACTAAAGTATAATATAATCGTAACATAACAAAAGTAAAAATAGCAATTGGTATAAAATTGCATCAATGACTTGAACTTGAATAAGTGGTTTCACATGAATGGGAATAAATTGAAAATAAAATTAGCATGCAGAAATGGAATAGTCCAGATGGACTATTATACATAAAGGACTATAGCTTCAACTGCGTACTGTTGTTATTATTATTACTGTTTAATTATTGTTATCACGTTTGTTGGTTCCTCGTAAGGGAAACGTTGTTGTGTTGCATTTGTTAAATAATTGTAAACTGTAACCCTCCCCCTTTGGGAGAAGGAGCTTTGGTTATTGTTTAAAAATTGAATTGTATCCCCATTTGGGGAAATTGACAATATTTTCACCGTTTACACAGAAGCATTTTCGTTAGAATGCCTTCGATAGAAGAAAGTCCAAAAAGGAATTTCGCTGCAGCCGTCAGCGGGCGCGAAATCATTAAAATTAAAATGGAAGAAATACAAACCTATTTCGGATTGATTACCGACAAAGACGGTGAATCTAGGATAACACCACCAGACAAAATAAAAAATTAAATTAAAGAAAAGACTATTGTCTATAACGTATACAATGTAGAGAAAAAAAAGATTTGAACACCTGGAGGAAAGCACCATCGAAAAGTGTCTTGGTGCGACTATGAAAGATAGTCGCGGTAAATCGCCACAATAGAAGCAAGGTTCAAGTCAACAGAGCATGCAAGGGAGTACTCGACTCGAACCTTGCAAAGTGGAAATATTTTATTTTCACCTTTATATCTGGGACGTCCTACATCCCAGATAAAAATTTAAAGTGTCCCCTCAGAAGTAGAGGTAGGCTGGATTGTAGCCACACTTCTATACAAGAGGGAGGAAAAGATACAATTGATCGAAATTGCAAGATCCAGTTTGTTATATATTTTGAGTATTGTTATCACTAGCGATATCAAGATATAACTTTATATTTTGTATTTTATGTGTAGATGTATATATATAGATGTACATGTAATATGTACAGATATATATACACATATATACATGCACTAGTACTATAACCCAGCAACGACGGGTCATAATGCTAGTATATTTTCACTTCATAATTTGACACTGAATTGTAAGTATGTATTTTATTTATCCTTATGTCATATTGTTATTTTTGATATTCTGGTTAATTACGATGTATTTAATGTTGTTTTCATAGGAGTGTTTATGTATATGAGATTGTGTGCGAGTTTTTAGTTGTATAATTTATTTATCTGTATGAGTGTGGGTGTGTAAATATTGTTGTATATATCGAGTTTAGTGAGTATGTATATGCGTATATGTGAGGGAGTATATGTATCTGTTGTGTGTGTGTGTTTTGCGTGTGTGTGTGTTTGTGTGTGAATGTGTATATGGGTTTGTTATTTAGGTTTTGGGATGTATGTGTTAATTTGTCTGTGTGGGAGGGAGTGGGTTTTGGTGTATATGGAGGTTTATAAGTTAGTATAGGTATGTGTATAAGTCGTGGGTCTGTGGTTTACGTGTGTGTATTTGTGTGTGAATGTTTAGGTTAGGGGGATTGCTATATAAGTTTGTTATAGGGTTTAGCAAAGGGAGATTTTATCGTTATATGTTTTTAAGAGTTTTGGTTTATCATGGTTTTTTTAGGGAATTCGTAGTAATTTGTCTATTTTCGATGTTGGTTGTTTTATTACATTGTTTCATTCATAATTTTTGAGTGGTGTTCGTTTTGCCACGTGAATATTATTTTTAATTCCATTTATTCCATTTCTCCATTCATTAATTTAGAGATGTTCGTTTCCAGAGCGGTTATACTTTTTATACATATGTTAAGTTCCTTGGTAAAGTAATTTTGTTTGGTGTATATGTTGAGGCTTATATGTACTTGTGGGTGTGTGTGAGTGGGGTGGGTGTTTGTATTTGTTATGGGTGTGTGGTTTACGTGTGTTTTTGTGTGTGAATGTATAGGTTAAAGGAATTGCTATATAAGTATGTTATAGTGTTTAGTAAAGGGAGGTTTTATCATTTCTGTTTTGTGAGTTTTAGCTTATCATGGTAGTTTTATAAAAGAATCCATTTATAATTTTTGTGTTTATTTGTCTGTGTGGGGTTGAGTGGGTTTTTGGAGTATATGTTGAGGTTTATATGTATGTATTGGTATGTGTAAGTGGTGTGGGTATTTGTATATGTCGTGGGTGTGTGGTTTACGTGTGTGTATTTGTGTGTGAATGTTTAGGTTAGGGGGATTGCTATATAGGTTTGTTATAGAGTTTAGTAAAGGGAGATTTTATCATTATATGTTTTTATGAGTTTTGGTTTATCATGGTAGGTTTGTTAAGGAATTCGTAGTAATTTGTGTCTATTTGCGATGTCTGTTGTTTTATTGCATTGTTTCATTCATAATTTTTAAGTAGTGTTCGTTTTACCAAGTGAATATAATTTTTAATTCCATTTATTCCATTTCTCCGTTCATAGTTTTGAGTGATGTCCGTTTTCTAGAGCGTGAATGTGGGTTGTATGTGTGTGTGTGTGGGAGTATGAATAAGTATTGTGTTGAAGTATTTGGCTATTTTATTTATTTATAGTTGCCTAGACGTTTTTATGTGTATGTATAGGGATATATATATAGGTGTGTGATTTAGTGTATGTAGTTAGATATGGTTATATATAATTAGGTATATGTGTATGGGTGTATATATAGTTTATTATTATATTTTATTATTTTTTTTGTTTTGTTTTATATTTTATATCTTATATTTTATATTTTATATTTAATTGTTGATAGGTTTTTTTAGTTTATATATTGTTTATATATTGATTATATATGGATTATATATAGGTTATATATGGATTATATACTTATATTTTTTCATTCATACTTTAATTATTTTAAAATTATTATTTTTATATTTTAAAATATTGATTTTTTAGATTGGAAGTCCACCTGAAGATTGTCGATCAAGACAAGAAACGATTGTAGTGGCGGTTTTTTTGACTATTTATTAAAATTTTATGTATTGATTAAGTCTTTCCTTGTTTGTTTTGCAAAATAGTGGTTTTGTCTCTAATAATATTTTATAATATTTTACTATAAAATTGGATTTAATCCTAAATCTGATTTTTTCCCTGTAAATTTGGATTTATTCCCTAATATTTATTATATATATATATATATATATATATATATATATATATGTGTGTGTCTCTTCTGTTTTTTAATTATTATAAATCTTCCATTGATGAGGCAGCCAGTTTTGAACAAAGATACAAGACTACATCTTTGGGATGTGGTTAACACCGACAAATTCACATTTGGAACTTGAGAAAAGTCTTGCATGTTTTTACTGTTCCACTTGCAGATTGCACTTGTAATGTACAAATTAGATGGTTACTTTCTCTTTCTGAAAATCCCAATTCGTCCTGATTCACCCTTAAGCATTTACTAACGAAACCTAGTGCTCCAATTATTATTGGTATGAATATGAATTCATAGTCTGGATATAGAAGCTGGAGGTTTCGAAGCAGTTGTCCATGGATATCTTCTTTTTCTTTGATTTTCAAAGAGATATTTATATCTGCAGGGCAGCTGACCTCTATGATGGTACATACCTTTGCCCCTCTGTCCCAAACAACAATATCCAGTCTGTTACGCTTACATTTGACTGAAGTTTTGATGGGAATATTCCACCAGTATTCCTTGGGTTGGTGCTTATGAATGTATTCCATAGCATATGGGTTTTCAAAGTTTATTTCAGGACAGTCTTTTTTATGGATGGTGTTGTAAATTGTTTTAGTAACAACATCATTCTGCATAGGGAAGTAGTGTAAGGACAGTGTGATGCGAGGTAACAAGAATGGCTCTTTAGTACATCACACAGCTCTTACAATAAATATATATTGGACTAGTACAATTATTTGCCAGAGAGAAAAAGGAGACACAACCAAGTAGAATGATTAAGGGAAGATTTATTGATATATTAATATGTATGTCTGTGTGTGCATCATGTATACAGAATAATAGGCAGGCCATTATGAGAACAAAGTGTGTGTGTGTAAGCATAGATATATGTGTGTGTTAAGAACATATAAGGATGGCAATGAAGAAGAAGACAGGGAAAGAGTCTATAAAGAGAAATGAGGAGAATGTTCATAGACACAAGTAAGATAAATAATACCAGTTCATAGTTAGTACACGGTAGTTGAAATACTGCATAAAGAAGTTGCAGCCATGATGCTGAGCTGGTGACAGGTACATGTCATACGTGAAGTTGTGGCTGTGATGCTGTTGCTACCTGAGTCACTTGGTACAGGAGTTCTTGCAGGTTATATCTTCACTGTTGATCCATGGTGAAGTAACTCACAAACAAAGAAGTTTTGGAACCTGGGTGAGTTGCTTGCTGAGTTGTGTATGTGGAGATGTTGACATTAGGATGATGGTGGCGACAGAGATCGAGGTTGCAGAATGCTGTTGGATGAAGTTGGTGAGCCTCAACATAGCTGCTGTGGTAGCATGTTGTCTGGTGTCATCGCTGGAACTGGCTGTCTATGTGGTCAGTGGCTTTACCTTAAAAGGTCAGGAACTAAAGACATGTATTGAGGGAAAAACTGAGTTTTTATATAATGTAGCAGGCTCAAAATAGGGTTTGGGAAAGGTTGTCCCATGTGATCTTAGTAATATGCAGCAGTTGGTGCAATCAGGTAAGAGACATAATTGTGCCAACACCAACTAATCAGAGTAGTGGACACAACAGGAACCAAATAGTGATCAAAGGCTACCTCTTATCTGCTATGTACATACATATAGTCTACAATACAGTAGTACCATGAAGACATTTTAAGGCAGCTGCTAATCACATGCATGACGTCTTCCACTGAAACATGACATAGCCTACACATGCGGTTGCACTTTGGGATGACAAGAGCATCACTGTCTCTCTTGTTCACCAGGTACTTTGGGGCAATCTCCTCTTCCTGGATTGCAAACACGTAGCCTTCAAAGCATGATGTGATGTAGTGGTCTTCACTCAAAGGCCGTCTGCACTGATTTCAGGCCTCCACCACCTTCATTTCTTCTTAGGTAGAGTCTGTCCACATCACTGTTTCTTTGGAAGTTCCCAGTTGGTGTCAGGGTTTTGCAGGTTTTAATATGTATGGAGTGGATTTCCTCTGCAGACCAATCAAGTATCCCAAATGTTGGGGGTCAGCACTGGTATTGCAAATGCATTGTGGGATATTGTTTTGTTGCTAGAGGAGAGTTCTGACTACCATATTGTCCTAAGTCTGGTGTAACATTCTCAGGTCACACTATTTTTATTCTCAGTGCTTTCATATATGTGCCCTAGGTATTTGTAACATTCTTTGTGTGGAATGGGGGAGATAGAGAGACTGTTGATGCACAGGTTTGGGGTTTGGGGGACTGACTTTCCTCGTTCTATGACCAAATACAAACATTTCTGTTGGCCAAATTCCATGCCTATATCCGCTGAAAATGTTACTAATTCCAGTTTGTATTTTGGCATTGTCAATGCTTTTAGCATAGATCTTGATGTTGTCTACAAAGAAATTATGAGTTTCATTGATACTTCTAGCAGTTGAAGATCCTAGCATGTAGCCATTTGTTTTCTGCAGTAGGAACGATTATGGATTCAGTGGCAAAAGGAAAAGAAGTACAGAAAGACCATCTCCCTGGAATATTCCCTTTGAAATGCCTTTACTATCAGAAACAATTATTGTGTTCTCTGTTGGAAGGGTGAGAACTGTTGTCCATGTCTTTGTGAGTCTCTCTACAGAGACTCACAATTAGAGTGGAAGGTACCTTTGCCAGGTGTAGGCACTTCAACAGCCATGAATGAGGGATAGAGTCGAATGCCTTCTTATAGACAAGCCATACTGTCACAAGATTTCTGCGTTGTTTTCTTACTTCAGACAGGACGGCTTTGTTTATTAAAAGTAGTTTAGCACATCCCCACACTCCTTTCTTTCTATCAGCATTGTTCATCAGTCACAATGTTGTTCGACTCACAATGGACCTGGAGGAATTGATTCAGGTGACTTGTGCACAGTCTGAAGTAATATTTATAAAATTTCATCTTCTTACAAGTTAGAAAGACCCCTCTATGTGGACTTAACACCCACAATTTAGTCATTTTATCTAAGCAAAAAGCGAATACAGTTGCGCTCTTTGAAGCTGTAGGTTACCTGAGCATAAAAGATGAGCATTATTTGTAATTCAATGGTACAACAGTGTAACAGTTTGCTTTACCATACACTTACATTGTGATTTCTGCAAAGTGCTGCATAAATTGTCAAGTAAATGAGAGGCATCTTTGCCTCCACAGATTCAGTTGCAAGGTGTTGAGTAAAGTTATTTGATTGTAGATCTCCTTTCAGTCTTTTTATTATCACTGGGTCACACATAGTCCCCAGATGGTAACATTGATTTCAAGGCCTTCCCAGATGAGTGACTGGTTATTCAAAGACATTTATAGATTTTAAATTTATTCTGTCCAGTTACGTATCAGTATAGTGTTCATTTGCAAACTCCAGAGGTGACACTTTCATTTCCCTTTAGCCCTCACGTCACACAGTTGTTAATGTTGATTTCAGTTGGGTCACGCCCTTCCAATTACTATAGATTCGTAATGCATCTTACGGCTGTGCCTGTCTCCTGGATGGTGAGGAATCCTACATTAGGAGTGGTAACGACTAGGGTAGGGTAGCTGACTGCTTATTGTGATCATTTGTCTTTTGGTTTCCTGTAGCTTTGCTCTCTTTTACAAACCCAGTGAACATATATTTCCTATTTCAAAGAAATTCAAACAATAGATATAAGATCCTAGTTAAAAAGATTCTCAATAATTCAACTTCTCTGGTTGACATTAAGACACTCACCCCCAATAGGGGCCTTAACTCCCACATTTTTGAGCTCCATGACCTCCATTTTTCAGGAGCAAAATCTTTTTGACAGGTTCAATAAGACTGGAATTTTTATGTGCATAAAAATCAGTAGTATGAGATACATGTATCATGATTACAATTTCTTTAGGATGTGTAAAGAGGGAAATAACACTCATCTGCAATTTTGATGAAATTCGAAACAAAGATATTCCAATTCATTACAGAAAATATAACAGAAAAGTGTAATTCATGGAAATCGATCAATGGAAATTGCAGATGTGTTACCAGTGCCGGTGGCATGTAAGAGAACCTTCCGTTTCGCGACCGTTGCCAGCACCGCCCCGTTTCGTGTCCGTTGCCAGCCTCGCCTGGCCCTTGTGCCGGTGGCACATAAAAAGCACCATCCGTTCGTGGCCGTTTGCCAGCTCTGTCTGGCACCTGTGCGGGTGGCATGTAAAAAGCACCCACTACACTCACGGAGTGGTTGGCGTTAGGAAGGGCATCCAGCCGTAGAAACACTGCCAGATTTGACTGGGCCTGATGAAGCCTTCTGGCTTCACAGACCCCAGTAGAACCGTCCAACCCATGCTAGCATGGAGAACGGACGCTAAACGACGATGATGATGATGATGATGATGATGGTCAACGCCGGGTATCTCTGCTAGTATATTATAAAAATATGTTAGTGTTATTTAATTTCTGAATGGTTTTACTGCTGTTTGTTTATGTAGTTTGATTTGTTTATCCATCAGTTTCTATTAAGATAGAGATGTGAGTAAAATTAATAATAGAGAAACGAAGATAAAACTTTGGAAACAGCCTAAAGGGAGATAATTGAGAAAGACTTGAAAGTCAACATAAGATCATAACCATGTAAAGTAAAAATAACAAATAATCCAGAATCCTTGTCCGGTACAGGATTGATCCCAAAATCTAATCAGTTCATGCCAGTCACAAGGCCAAACATCCGTGAAAGTTTTATCTGAATCCATCCAGTGGTTCTTTAGAGATCTTGTCCACAGATAGACAAATAAACAAACATGACTAGAAACTATGCCTCCACCCAAGGCGGAGGTAATAAAACAAACATCGCAATCTAAAGGGTGGCAAGCTGGCAGAATCATTAGCACGCTGGGCAAACTGCCTCGTGGTATTTCGTCTGCCATTACTTTCTGAGTTCGAATTCTACTGAGGTCGGCTTCACCTTTCATCCTTTTGGGGTCGTTTAAATAAGTACTAGTTACACACTGGAGTCAATGTAATCGACTTAATCCCTTTGTCTGCCCTTGTTTGTCCCCTCTGTGTGTAACCCCCCCCCCCCGGTGGGCAATAAAGAAATAAAATCTACTTCACAGAAAACATCCATCACTGTAGTTTTCTTCTCCCCACCTCTCCTCTCCACTTCCTCAGTAGCTCTCTTCTCCCTTCACTCTGTAGTTTGCTGCTCCCTTCTCCCCCACTCTCTGTAGCTCTCTTCTCCTTCCTCTCTAGCTTTATTGGAACACACTTTCGTTTGTTTTCTTCTCTCGGTAGCTTTCTTCTCCTCCCTCTCTAACTCACTTCTCCCCTCTCTCAGTAGCTTTCTTCTAACCCTCTTTCTGTTACTCTCATTTCCCCCACTTTCTATTGTTCTCCTCTCCCCACTCTCTGCATCTTTCTTCACCCCCTCTTTTTGTAGCTTCCTTCTGATCCTCTTTCTGCTATTATCTTCTCCTCATCTCAATTTAACTCTTTCTCCCCTCTCTCTGTAGTATTCTTCTGACCCTCTTTTTGCAGCTCTCTTCTGCCTCTTTCTCTCTGTAGCATGCTTCTCCCTTCTCTCTCTAGTTCTCTTTTCCCCTGTCTCAGTAGCTCTCTTCTCCCCTTTACTGTAGCTTTCAGTTGCTCTCTTTTCCCCTCTCTCTCCCTCTGTAGCTCTCTTCTCCACTCTTTTGTTGCTCTCTTCTTGCATCTCTCTGTTTAGCTCTCTCCGTGGACATTCTTCTGATCCTCTCTCTGTATCTCTCTTCTCCCCTCTCTCTCTCTGTAGCTCTTTTCTCCTCTCTGTACCTTTCTTATGATCCTCTTTCTGTTTTAATATTCTCTCTGTCACTTTGTAGCTCTTTTCTCCCCTCTCTCTATAGGCCTCTTCACTTCTTTCTCTGTAGCTCTATTCTCCCCCCCACTCTCTGTAGTTCTCTCCTCCCCTCTTTCTGTTGCTCTCTTCTCCCCCACTCTCAGTTGCTCTTTTCTCCCCTCTCTGTAGCTCTTTCCCCTCCCTCTGTAACTCCCTTCTTCCCTCTCTCTGTTGCTTTCTCCTGACACTCCTATAGCTTTCTTCTGACCTTCTTTCTTCTTTCCCACTCATTGTAGCTCTATTCTCCCATCTCTCTGTAGCTCTCCTCTTCTCTCTCTCTGTAGCTCGCTTCTTGCCACTGTAGCTTTCTCCTAACACTTCATCAGTAGTTCTCTTCTTCTCTCTCCCTGTAGCTTTCTTCTGACCTTTCTGTTGTTATCTTCTCTCCCACTCTATGTAACTCTCTTCTCTCTTTCTCTCTCTCGGTAACTAATTTTCCTCACTCTCTGTAGCTCTCTTATGACCCTCTTTCACTGTAGCGTTTTTTACCCTCTTTCCACTGCTCTCTTCTAGCCTCTCACTGAAGCTTTCTTCTCCACTCTCTCTGTAGCTCTTTTCTTATACTTCTCTATAGCTCTCCCTTCTCTTTGTAGCTCTCTTCTTCCCTTGCTTTATAGCTTTCTTCTCCCTTTTCCCTGTAGCTCTTTCCCCCCTTACTCTGTAGCTTTCTTCTGACCCTTTTTCTGTTATCGTCCTACTCACTCTCTGTAGCTCTGCTCTATTCTTCCCTATCTCTGTAGTTCTTTTCTCCTCTCTCTGTGTAGATCTCTTCTTGTCTCTCTCTGTAGCTCTCTTCTCTCCTCTCTTTGTAGTTTACTTCTGATCATCTTTCTGTAGCTCTCCTCACCCTCATGCTGTTGCTTTCTTTTCCCTCTCGCTGTAGCTCTCTTCTTGTCCCCTCTCTGTTGTTTCCTTCTCCCCACTCTCTGTAGCTCTATTCCTTTCTCTCTCTAGCTCGCTTCTCCTCTCTTCATGTAGCTCTTTTCTCCCCCCCTCTCTCTCTGTAGCTTTATTCTGACCCTCTCCTGGTTGTACTCTTCTCCCCCTCCCTCCATAGCTTTCTTCTCCCATTTCTCTCTAGCTCTCTTCTCATCTCTTTCTGTAGCTCTCTTCTGACCCATTTCTGTTGTTCTCTTCTACTCCTTTCTCTGTAGCTCTCTTCTCTTCTCTCTCTCTGTAGCTCTTTTCTCTCCTCTCTCTCTGTAGCTCTCTTCTCCCTTCTCTCTGTAGCTCTCTTCTCCCCTCTCTTTGTAGCTTTATTCTGAGCCGCTTTCTGTTGTTTTCATCTCCTCCTCTTTCTGTAGCGCTTTCCTTCTCTCCCTCAGTAGCTCTCTTCTTCCTTCTCTCTGTAGCTCTTTTCTCTCTCTATCTCTCTGTAGTTCTCTTCTTCCTTCTCTCAGTTGCTCTCTTCCCCTCTCTCTTTGTAGCTTCTTTCTAACCCTCTCTTCATCCCCACCCTCTTTTGCACACTTTTCCCTCTCACTGTAGCTCTCTTCTTGCCCACTCTCATTTGCTCTCTTCTCCCCCCCCCTCTCTGTCTATGTAGCTCTTTTCTATCTATCTCTTACGGAAGCATTCTTGTATCCCTCTATCTCTATAGTTCTCCTCTCTCCCTCTGTTTGTTGCTCTTTTCTCTCTCTCTCTTTGTACAATGTAAAGTGTGACTAGAGAAACCAACCAACCAACAGTTATCTTTAGATATAAAAGTGAGGTTGTGTGTCTGTCTCCTACGATTTAGATTCCTAACTACTCCCACATTTTGCGGTGCAGTTTAACCAAAACCGGGTATCTTATAGTCGTGATTCATATCGAGCCCTTCTGGGTATTAGCGTGCGTCTATGATGAGTCTACGATTTAAAAAGAAATTTACCATCATTTTTTTCCATTTTAATGCATTTTTTCGCTATTATATAAGGGAAGTAACTCTCTAAAAATGTCTACGATGAGTCAACAATTTAAAAAAATATTTACAATCATTTTTTTTTTTCCATTTTAATGCATTTTTTGGCTATAACTCTCTAAAAATGCTTATATAGTTATTTCCCTTACAAACCCGAGCAACGCCGGGCGATACTGCTAGTTACTGATAAAAAGACAACAAAAAACAAGCAAGAACGTCTTTATAGTAAAAAAAATATGCACGTACCATACCTTAGGTTTTGTTTTCTCTTCATTTTAAATTTCCTCCCTTCGTGTTGAAAACACATTTTCTTAATATCATATTTTATTTTCTTCAAATTAAGGAATCTTTTTCCCAGTGAGTATGCTTTCTCAAGCATGGCATTTTCTTTGTCACTAAACATTCTTATGTTTTCTGGATTATTTTCATCAAAGTAAGACCATTGTGCAATGTCTTTAAAAATGATTTCCTCATCAGCCTCTTTGTATTCCATTAATAATGATTGGACATCAAGTTTAGCATTTTTTACATGAGAATGTCTGCCATGAATTTCAATTTTGTCCCTGATAGAAATCTGGACTTCATGATCTGTACCAATACTCTTTAAATTCGGCTTCTGAAAAGATAAAATAAAAAACCAAATTAATTCTAGAAATGATACAGATCATTGTCATCATCGTTATCATCATCATATAAAGTTTGCTTTTTTTTTATGCTAGCATAGAGTGGACAGTTTGAGAGGCTCTGGCAAGCCACAGGGCTATGGTGATCTCCAGTCGTCTGTTGTGGCATAGAGTCTGTGGCTGGATGCCGTTCCTAATACCCACCACTTTACAGAGAAAGGCACTGGGTACTTTTTCTTTCTTGACCCACCAGCACAAGTGAGGTTGTCAAGTAACTTGCAAGGTAGAAAGAGAGAAGAATGAAGAAAGGAAAAACTCCTGATATGAAGTGAGGGACGTGGGCGGGGGAGGTGAGTATTGGAGGGAAGAAGGAAGTGGGTTTATGCTAAAGCTTAAAGTATGACTGGGGGAGAAGCATTGATGTTTTGCTACAGAGGGGAATACATGGGTACCACACATTATCTAGGGGTGGCTGGGGGTAGTTGGGAGGAGATGATAGTGATGCAGTGATAGAGCAGACTCTTAGGGGACAGGAAGAGGAATATAGGAGAGGAGAGAGAGGTTCAGGGAAGGAAGGGGTTCTTGTATATGTGAGGGGAGAGTGGCTGGTGGTTAGAAATGTGGGGTGGGTAGGAAAGAGAAGGTTCAGTTGATAGGGAATGTTTGTATGGTAGAGGGGGGGTTAGGTGAGAGACAGACCAAAAGATTGATGGGGGGAGGGCAGTGGTGTGCAATGTTTAGGAATGGAAAATAGGGAGATGTAGCAGTATCTACGGGGTGGCTAGAGTGAGTGGGGTGTGATGGCATAAATGAGAGGGTGCTGAGGGTGAAAGCAGATAGGTGAGATGTCTTAATGAAATGGAATGGAATGTGGCAAAGGAGAGAGAAAAACTAAAGGCAAAGAAAAGTGATTGGTGAAGTAGCATGGGAGGAGGAGGAGGAGGAGGAGGAGGATAATATGTGGAGTGATGGAGGGCTGGGTGTTGGGAGAATGCTTGATGGGGCAGGATGGGTTACAATCATAACAAGAATACTTTCTAGACATCATTTTTGCTGTGTTGGATGATGAGTCTTTTCAAACACAGTGAATCACTTGTCATCTGAGTTCTTTATCATCTCCTCTGTGAGGCTCAACATCTTGAGATCAGCCTTCACTATTTCCTCTCATGTCCTCCTGGGCCTCCCTTTTTCATAAATTCCACCCACTTTGAGTGACTAGCACTTGTTCGTGCAGCTGTCCCCCTCCATAAGCATCACATGACCAAACTAACACAATAATCTCTTCTACACATCACATTTGATTCTTCTGGCACTTAACTTTTCTTTCAAGACTATAGCACTTTGTTGTATATGCACACTGATGTTGTACATCCTCCAGAGCATGCTAGTTTCAGTTCTCTTTGATTTTCACATCACCATTTGTAGGCCACATCTCACTACTTTGTTGTATTGTTTTTCAAACACATGCATCATACAACCTGCCTTTTATTGAGAGAGAGAGAGAGAGAGAGAGAGAGAAGAGAGAGAGAAGAGAGAGAGAGAGAGAGAGAGAGAGAAGAGAGAGAGAGAGAGAGAAAGAGAAAGAGAAAGTAAAGAGTTCTTTCATAGCCAACAGAGGTAATAACTCCCTGAATTTTCTCCATCCAGTTCTTATTCTAGCAACTATACTTTCAGTACATCATTTCTTCTAAGGAGTTCCCAAGGTATTTGAGAAAATCTATTTCCTATTGTCTCCTTAGTATCTTCCACATACAATCACTTCTTCCTCTTTTAGCTTCCCTGTGATTCCACTGCACTACTTATGCATCCATAGTTTGCACTGGGTACTCAGAACAGAATTCCTGCCTACACATTTCCCATACGTCAAGTGAGACTTGTGGGCAGTGGAGTCTTGTCTGCTTTCCTGCTTCTATAGAACTTTGGTCTTGGCTAAATTAATCTTAAGCAACTTCAATTCTAAAGTTTTCGTCCACACCTGGAATCTCTTTTCTAATTCTACAATAGATTCTGCCTTGAGAATGATGTCATCAGCATAGACTAGCTCCCAAGGGCACCCAGTTTAAATTCTTCTGCTATGTTATGAAGAGTAATGATGGATAAGGGAGGACTGATAACCGAGTCCTGTTGCACTCCTACCTGTAACCTAAATTCATTACTGTACTCATGGACAACGCTCACCTTATTGATTGCACTCCTGTATATGGCTTGTATGTCTCTCACAAGCCATTAATCAACTTCTAGCTTCCTCAGAGTCTACCTCATCATACAGCAGAGAACCAGTGAAAGGCTTTCTCCAGGTCAACAAATACCAAGTACCATTCACTGAATGTGACATCTTCTCGTATAGTCTGATTCACAGCATTAGGTCATAGCTGACTCCACCGGATACTTTCAGCATCCCAACTAATTCGTGATGGATCAAGGACTTTCTCTATTTTCATACCCTTTTAAGCTGTATCTGTCATACTGCTGTCAACTTGGGTGGCTGGTCCCTCTGTTGGGTCCATATTGGGAAAATTCTCTTTCTCCCAGTCATTCTCTACATTTCATAGCAGCACTGGCATCATACCTCTTTATTCTTTTCAGGATCATTAAGTGCAAGCATACCACTAACCATCTGCACAATATTTTGATTTCCTATGATACTCTCTCTTGAAGTCCAGAATATCTCACATCTCCAATTTTCATATTGTACAACATTGGACAGCAGTCAAGTTATGAAATATTATCTTCTTATTTGAAATATTCTAAATCATTCTAAATTCTAAATCATCTGAAATATTTTTTAAATTAGCCAAACAATTTCTTCTTCAGATTCTCTTAAAATGTATTTTCTGGTCAAAAACACAGATCCATCTGCAAAATATCTCTCTCAAATTTAGGTATTTTATACCTACTAATAAGTATTCCTTTTCCAAGAAATGAGAGGTGCCCCTACATGGCTGCTTGTTTTCGCGGTGCAAAACCTCCACCGTTACAGGAAGTCCTAAATTTTCTCATTCTTGTTGTCTCCCATGTACACTTCAAAGTCTTACGCCACCCCCACCCCCTTCCATAAAAGGTAGTGGTCATTCATTGCAAAATATGTTAGTGTAGTGTACGCGGTTTGATCTTAAGTTTTATTGTTTGTCTATGAATCCTGCCAAACGCGAGTTTTCTTTTCAGGTTCATGAAGCTACTAGGGCCAATACCGCCCACACCCTCAGGGTTGTCACCCTTAACGTTGGCACACTGAAAGGCAGGTCTGGCGAGATCGTTGAATTGCTTGAACAGAGGTGTGTTGATATATGCTGCATTCAAGAAGTGAGGTGGAGAGGAGGTTCTGCTAGGTTCCTCTCAGGCAAAGGACAGAGGTACAAGATTTTCTGGGCTGGGAATACTGACGGGGTCGGGGGTGTGGGTATACTTATCACCGAAAAATGGGTAGATAAGGTAATCGAGGTAGTCAGAGTATGTGGCAGAATACTTAAGATTAGATAATTGCTTCATCATAGTTTAGCAACCATTATATCGGCCTATGCCTCTCAACCAGGGCTACCCGATGGACAGAAAGACCAATTCTATGACACCCTACTGCAGACCACCTCATTGACGAACGACAGGGACCTTCTCTTTGTGGCTGGTGACTTCAATGGGCATGTTGGACGACATGCTGGGGGCTTCCATGGTGTACATGGAGGCTACGGTTATGGTTCCCGCAACGAGGAGGGAACCAGGCTGCTGGAGTTCTGCGATGCGAATAGTCTTATGGTTTGCAACACTAACTTCAGGAAACCTACAAGCCACCTGGTCACCTACCGATCGGGCCGACATACTAGCCAATCGACTACATCCTTGCCAGAAAAAGGGAAAGATGGCTGCTTATAAATGCCAAAACCTTCCCAGGCGAAGAATGTACCCCACAACATTGACTGGTAGTTAGTGACTTCCAAATATACTGTTACCATTCATAATAGCTCTTAAACAATTGTCTACAGCTTCCAAAGCATAAACTGGTATCATTGAAGCTTCGTCAATACTGAAGACTTTTACTTGCCTAAGAATGTTTCCTTGATCAGAATTTGGTGGAACATTGCACACATTTCACTCAAAGGAAATGGAAGCTTGAATATACTGTGAAGATTTACCACTACCTTGCAAAAGAGTTGTAGCAACGCTAGTACAGAAGCCAAGGGAAATAACTTGAATTTAATCCTGACTTATCTCCCTTAGCAGGTGTAATAATATGGAGATAATAAATAAATAAATAAATAAATAAATAAATAATTAAATAAGAACCCTGTATTGTTGTGGACAACTTACTCGAGATTCTGTCAAGTCCACATCAAATGGTATTTTCTCAGTTGTTAATAGAGAATCGTACTCCTTTTTAACAGTTTCTATAGCATTGTCAAGATTTTGGTATTCAGCAAAGAATTTCAATGTGACACCAACGTCTTTTTGACCAGCAGAGACATTATCTTCTATTTCTTCATCTTCATCATCTGAAATAGAAGAAATATTTATTTTGTCAATGAAAAATAACCAAACAAGCAGAAGATTTCTTATGGTGCAGCTTCAAGATTAAATAATAATTCAAGTGTTTCCTGTTTTTCTGTTCAGTGAAGAGCTATCGGTTCTTGAAATAATGAAGTTAACCTGAAAAAGACTATCATCTTATCCCTGTGGGGAGTGATAACAACTGCTCTTTAATTATTGCTATACATCACCATCTAGTACATCACTGCTACCATCTTGGGACTCTTGAATAGTGAATGATGTTAAGTGTTGTTTAATTATTTCTTCTTCCTTAGTACTCAGATTGAAAATCTCTCTAATTAATGATAAATATTTAGAGAAACCCTAAGAAAATGGATCTTTTGTGTTGCATTCAACTAAATTTGAATGGGCCTCACAGAGGCAATAACCAAGACCTTTGGCATTATGTCATGCTTGAGAAGAAGACCCATCAAGCTAATGGCACCCGTGCCAGTTGCACATAAAAGCACCCATTACACTCTTGGAGTGGTTGGCATTAGGAAGGGCATCCAGCCATAGAAAACCATGCCAAATCAGATTGGAGTCTGGTGCAGCCTTCCAGCATGCCAGCTCAGTCAAGCCGTCCAACCCATGCCAGCATGGACAACAGATGTTAAATGATGATGATGATGATGATGATAGTGATAATACAGAATTTACTAAAATTACTAAGCTGGTGTAACAAACTAGTGAATATCTTCTCTGGACCTTTTGGGGGTGCGAGAAGCAATCACTTTCCGTTGCTTTAATAATCCAGATTCTCTACCAGTCAGAAACAACAAGACGCAGACATAAATAATATATATATACTTTATTCTCTTATGACAGTAACAAATAAGTGGTATATCTGGGTATCCCTTTGGTATAGATGTGTCAGAGCTGAACTATATCGCTGTAGAATCTACAGTGTTCAAATGCTAACGACACTGGTCAAAGATGGCGTCCGGAAAGAAGAAGATGATGTTGTCTGCAACAATTCAGGTTAAAAGTCTTTTGGTAAAGCTGCTGCTATGTCAAGTTCGGACAGAGAGAAAGAATTTCACGTCTGTTGCCTTCAGTCGCTTTTGTCTCAAGTCAATGACTGCTGCTGGACGCTAGTGGTCAACGTCCTACGATTCCCCTGCCTCGGCTAACTGCCACGTAGGCAAAAGGGTCCTTCTTTCGGGGCTTCGCGCATGCGCGAGAGGGCCCTTCCTCTCTCTGCCCATCAGAAGGCACAAACTCCGCACGCGCGAAACAGGAATGGACGGTGCGCGCGCGCGCCGCTGTATACCGTCACTACACTGGTAACTGGAGCATAAATTAACAGCAATAGTAATAATGATAAGAAAGGAAATAACAATGTCAGATGCATTTTGAAGCAGTCAAGATAAAAAACACAGATGAACATTGCCTTAATTCAGGTTGTGAGAGACCTGAATTTACACAGAAACTCTAGTGATAACAAATGAGGCTAGACCTTTAAGGGAAGGCTTCTCACTCAGCAGTGGCTCAAGAAGGAAATGGGGGCAATGGTTACAGGAAACGCATGTTAATGCTTTGGCTGAAAAAATGTATGTTTGAAGTAACAGAGCAGAGACTAGTGAACCAAGCTAATGCTATTAGGAGAAGAAGTGGATGACAGAATTGGCGATGGAAAAGATCACAAGACAACAAAAAAGAGAGAGGTCAAGAATTAGAACGGCTAAACAACATCAGTGATACAGTTCAAGCAAATGAAGAGCCTAGAAGACAAAACAATAACTGATCAGGAAAAGAAACCTGACACCAGCAACATAAGTGAGGAAGATGAGCAGATTTTAAATAAGTTGAAGGAAGTAATGGGTAAAGAAGACAGGAAAAAGATTACCAGCATTAAGAGGAAGTTGCTAGATGTTACCAGAAAAGTATGTTCTGTTATCAGTAGGATAGGTACTAAAAATATAGTAGACACTAACTTATTGATCTCTGCAGGACGTGGGGTAGTAGTTATGTTGTGGTGAATAGAGAGTAACACCCCTGTGGGATTGAAAGTAGATTCATAAAAGAGTAACGTACTTCATTGAGAGGCAGAAGGCATTTGGAGTCTGACGTTGAAGTATTAGTAGTGTGTCATGTGAATACATTGCTTTTGCCCAGCTTCCATTTTAATCCTATATCCAAACAACAAGAATATAAAAGTGATGATGAGGTGTTTGAAGCTTGCATTCAGACGCTCAAATTTTTTGTACGAAAAAATCGTTAACATGGAGGACTTATTGGCCTACATAGTGCAGTTGCAAAAGCAGCAACAACAACAAAACCAACAGTTGGTGCAAGTAATATTCAAGATATCCAAAAGTATGTCATAGTCATTGTCAGCAGACAATGGAGTAAACTGAACTGGAGGAGAGTTCAGTTATAACTCAGAAGAAGAAGGAACAACATTTTCTGCACATTTTTGAAGAGACGAAGAAATCTTGAACAAGAACATCAAAACTGGACTGACAAGAAAGAAGTGGGACCACTTTTAAGAAAGTTATCCCCTGCTGAAGAATCAAGCTGAGATTTGTTTTGAGGAAACAAATTTTATTGAAAATTTTCAATGAAATGAGTTCCCGGTTCAATACTCACTGGCAGTATTTAAATTTGGTTGCGAAATATGATGGAAATTTCGTCACCTATGGTGGGGTTGTTAACAGAGAATGTGAAAAATTCAAATTAAATAAACTGACCTCAGACATGTTCAAATGTCTAATTTTCGTTCTAGGGCTAACCGAAAGCAAAGATGCAGGTACATATTCTCAGATATTAACAAAATTAGAACAGAACCAAAATTAACTCTACAGGCAGTAGCAGAAGGATGTGAGAGAATTATGAATTTAAGGCATGATACTGATGTAAGTGAAGAAAAGATTGCTCTTATATTTATGCATGCCAACCTGTAAAGGATTAGAAAAAAGAAAAGAAAAAAATATATCAAGATTGAATGCTATGGGCCATGCTATGGTGCAAAGGTTTACATTTTAAATGTAATTGACCATTCCAAAAAGTAAAAAACATTTTCAGTGTGGAAAAATTGGACATAAAAGCTCACATTGTAGAGTGAAACAAAAACAAAGGCTGAATGAAAAAAATTCTGTCAAGAAAGTATTCATTATCATCATTGTCATCATTTAACGTCCATTGTTCAGGCTGGCATGGGTTGGACGGTCTGACCAGGGATGGTAAGCTGGAAGGCTGCACTAGGCTCCAGTCTGATTTGGAGTGGTTTTCTATGGCTGGTTGCCCTTCCTAATGCCAACCAATCCAAGAGTGTAATGAGTGCTTTTACATGCCATCAGCATGAGTGCCATTTGCATGACAGTGGAGTGTGTTTACATTCCACCGGCACAGGTGCAAATTTATGTGACACTGGTATAGCTATGACTGCAGTTTTACTTGGCTTCATGGGTCTTCTGCTCAAGCATAACATAATGCCAAAGTTCTTGGTCATTGCCACCATGAGGCCCAACACTTGAAAAGAACTCAACCACTTTGCCTCCATGAGGCACAACGTTCAAAAAATGTTCATTACTTGCCACCAGCATAGGTGCACTTGGCTTGATGGGTCCTCTCAAGTACAGCACATCACCAAAGGTCTCGGTCACTAGACATTGCCTCTGTAAGGCTCAAAAATTGTGCTTCACCACATCGTCCCATATCTTCCTGGGTCTACCTTTACTATGGGTTCCCTCAGCATTTACAGATTGGCATTTCTTTACACAGCTGTCCTCACTCATATGCATCACATGACCATACCAGCACAGCCGTCTCTCTTGCACACCACATCTGATGCCTCTCATGACTGACTTTTCTCTCAAGATGCTTACACTCTGCGAAACATGCACACTGACATTGCACAACAGCAAAGCATACTGGCTTCATTTCTTTCAATCCTACGCATCTCCTCAGCTGTCACAGCCCATGTTTCACTGCCATGCAGCATAGCTGTTCACACACAGGTTTCATACAATCTGCCTTTCACTCTGAGAGAGAGAGAGGCCTTTGTTGATAGCAGGGGTAGGAGCTCCCTGAACTTTGCCCAGCCTATTCTTATTCTCACAATATACTCTCAGAGCATCCATTTCTGCTACTAACTTGGTCACCTAGGTAATGGAAGCTATCTACTACCTCTAGCTTGCCCCACTGGCAGTGATGGAGTCTATTTTCTGCATATTTTCAGCGTTATTGTACCTATGTACCTTCCACATACGAAAGCTACTTTACTTGTTAACCTTTTATGCATCTTTTATGTTGTGTGTCCAAAGCTTACACTGGGTGCATCTTATGCAGTTTCTACCTACGCCTTTTCTATAGGTCGGGCAGGTCTGTCTACCTGAGGAGATTTGTGATTTGTCTGCCTTCCTACTTACTATGACTTTGATCCTAGACCTTGCTTCCATACCTGGAACTTCTCTAGTTCAGTGATTTAGCTATAAGAGTAAGATCATTAGCATAGAGGAGCTCCCAGGTGCAACTTGTCTTGAATTCCTTTGTTATTGCGTGGAGGACTATAATGAACAAGAGGGGGCTGATGACTGATCCTTGTTGAACCCCTACTTGTACCCTCAATTCTTCACTGTACTCATTGCCAACCCTCACCTTACTGGTAGTGTCCTTGGACAAGGCTTCTATGGCTCTCACCAGCCACTCACCTATCCCTAGTTTCTGCATTAACCACCAGATAAGGGATTAGGGGACCCTGTCAAAAGCTTTCTCCAAGTCAACAAAAGCCAAGAACAGAGGTTTATCTTTGGTTAGGTATTTCTCCTGCAGCTGCCTTATCAGAAATATAGCATCAGGGGTGCTTCTACCTTGCACAAAACCAAACTGCATCTCATCTAGGCTAATTCTCTCCCTAATTAATTGTGATATGACTCTCTATGCCTTTCATCATCACTGAGCCAACAATTGATAGCTCTGTAATTATTCATCTAGGGCATCGCCTTTACCTTTGTAGCAGTTGACTATAGTGTTATTACACCAGTCAATGGGTATGACTTCTTCGTGAACCACCTGATTGACTATATGAGTGATTAGACCATAACCCACACTGCCAGATATTTTAAGCATCTCACCAGTGATTCCTGAATGGCTGGGATGTTTTCCCTACCTTCATATCTTTAATTGCTTTATATACTATGTTGATTCGCATAGCTGGCCCTCAGTTGTTGGGTCAATATTGCCAGACTCTCTTCCTCCCATTCATTCTCCACATTCAGCAGTCTTTCCTAATAACATCGCCAAGCCTCTTTCTTTGCAGAATCATTAAAAGCTAGTGCACCATCATCTATGCAGACACATTTTTCTCCTGTGACATCACAATTTTCTCTCACACACCATCTTGCAATCCAAAACACTTCAGTTCTTTGGTCCTCATCACGCTGAACATAAGCAAATGTCTTCTTTTCTGCTTCTCCCTTGGCTAGATATACCTGTCTCCTAGCTATCTGATACAGTTCCCTGCTACCCAACACTTCCAGACCTGTTTCTTTGCTCCAATAGCCCTATCTAGAGTATTGTTCCACCACCATGTTACCCTAGGTCTGGAAGGGACTTGCACCAGCCACAGATTTGGTCTGTGGCACTCAGCAAGCTGTCTCACAGGAATTCCCAGCTGCCTTCTGTGTCACAGAACTGTAGCTCTTCCTCCCTATCATCAAATTTCTCAATTAGGATGTCCCTAAATCTCTGACCATGTGAAGGGTTCTTAAGCTTCCAAGTCCTTCTTTTCCACATTGGTCTGCTTCTTGGCATCCTTCTGGCCTGGAGTCTAAAGTCACTAATGACTAGTCTATGCTGGAGGGTACATTCTTCACCAGGGAGGGTCTTTGTATTTAAGAGCAACCATGCATCCTGTTATCTGGTGAGAATGAAATTGATCTAGCTAGCAGAGTCACCTGACTGATAGGTTATTGAATGACTGACTGGCTTCCTGAAATTGATGATGTAGATCAAAAGGTTATTTGCATCACAGAACTTCAGGAGCCTAGTTCCCTCTTCATTTCAGGAACTAATACTATGGCCCCCATGAACACCATGGAAGATACCAGGATGCCATCCAACATGCCTGTTGAAATCCCCAGCCACAAAGATGAGATCATTGTCGTTCGTCCTTGAGGTAGCCTGCAGCGAGGCTCAGAAATTAAAATTTGTGTCCATAAAATTGAATAATGTGAACATCATGTTACAACTGGATACAAGCAGTGATATCATGATAATTAACACAGATACGTGAAGGAAAATCAGGAAGCCTAGACTGAAGGAAACTTTGAAAGTTGCTTGTTGTGTTTCAGGAAAAAAATTAATTTTTAAGGGTGAAATGATAAGTGATGTTATCTTTCGTGGAAAAACCTTAAAAGCCAAACGTTTTATGCTGAATAATACAAAAAATTTATTTAGAACAGACTGCATGGAATTATTTGAATTATAGGACCTCTCCATAATTTTTTCTGTAAAACGTGAATGGTTCTTTCTGCCAGTACAAATAAAGTGTCAGACAAATTATAAGAAATGATTAAAAAGGAATTTTCCCAAAGTTTTTTCTAATCAGTTAGGTGCTTGCACCAAAACAAAGGCTAAGTTTGATGTAAACGAAAACATTTCTCAGTATTTAAAGCAAAATGAACTGAACCCTTCACAACAAGTCAACAAAGAATTAAATAGACTTGAAAAACTTGGGGTTATTGAAAAAATTTATTACATTCAATGGCATCACCAACAGTTTATGCGAATAAAAAAAAAATAACAAAATCTGTGTATGTGCTGATTTTTCAACAGAGTTAAAGGAATGTTTGATGCTATATAATTACCTGTTACCAAGTCCAGAAGAAATTTTGTGATGTTGAATGGAGGAAAATATTTTTCAAAGTTGGACCTATCTGAAGCATATTTGCAGGTAAAAGTTGATGAAGAATGTTCAAAATTATTAACAATAATTACCCATAAAGTATTATACATATTTAATCGACTTCCTTTTGGCATAAAGGTAGCACCAGACATTTTCCAACAAGTTATGGACACTACACTTGCAGATTCATATTTCACTACAGCTTACCTTGTTGACATGCTCATAAAAAGCGAATTTTGTGCTCAGCAAGATGAGCATGTTAAAAAGATCATCCCACAAAATAAAAGATTAAAGCTCAGCGAGGAAAAGTGTGAATCTTTTATGCCAAGAATAAAATATCTAGAGCAGATTATTGATGAAAATGTATGTAGACCAGATCCATTAAGGGTGAGTGCAATAAAAAATATTACAAGCATTTTGGGGGCTTGCAAATTGCTACCAGGTATACATACTGAATATGCATGATTTAAGAGCACTCCTGAATAACTTGTTAAAAAAGGCATTAAGTGGAATTGGCAAGACATGTGCCAAAAAGCTTTTGAAGAAATTAAAAACATTCTAATGTCAGAATTGTTGTTATCACGTTTTGACTCAAACTTAGAAATAGTAATGGTATCAGACGATCGTGACAGTGGTATTGGAGCTGTGATTTTACACAAAAATGAAGAGTGTAGCCTGAAAGCTGTAGCTCATGCTTCACATTCCTTATTGCCAGGTAAGAAAAGTTACTGTCAGATAGAGAAGGAAGGATCAGCTATCATATTTTCAGTAAGGAAATTCCATAAATTTATACATCTATTAGTCTACAAGTGTTGTCTTCCCTGTCTTTAATAACTATATCTGGTCTATTTGCCTAGATTGTTCTGTCAGTGATGACAGGAAAATCTCAGAGGATAGTGACATTTTTACCTTCAACAACTGGCTCAGGATAATGTTCATGTGAGTAAGCAGGAGTGATGATTTTGTAGTGTTTACATATTTTCCAATGTAAATACTGTCCTACCTTATCATGGCAATTTTTGTAATTCATAGGTGTAATCACAGGGCATATTAAAACAAAATGGTCGATTGTTCATCAAATGTATTGCAGAATGTGCATTTAGGGTCAGAACCAATTTGAAGAATGTTAGCCTGGTAGGTTTTGGTAAGCAAGCTTTGGTCTTGAGCTGCTAATATGAAACATTCAGTCTCTGTTTTCAGTCTTTACATTATCATTATTATTATTATTAATATTATTATTATTATTATTATTATTACCATTATTATTAATTATTACCATTATTATTATTATCATTATTATTATTATTATTATTGTATTATTATTATTATTGTTATTCCTTCGTAACACAGTGTAGGTAAAAATGCACTGGAGTCTTTAGTCATCTGTCAAGTCACAACAAGGACCTCAGACGGATAATACTTTCCTTAAGATGTGCGCTGTGCCCAGATAGGCTGCTTTTGTAAGACATCACAATCTTGCAAAGGATTTCCAGTTGCCTTAAGAAGTTTTGAAGTTTCAATGGGATTGAACCCAGCATTCTGATCACCACTGTATCACTTTAACATTACCCTCTCACTTTCCATACAGTCTTGCCATTTCCACTTTCAATTCGGAGTATTTGGTGATTTTTTCAACCTCTTCTCTCACGACATTCATGTCATTTGGTATGGCTACATCAATGATCTGACAGTATTTGTCTCACTTTCTCAATATGACAATATTATTATTGTTGTTGTCATCGTCGTCATCGTTATGATTATCATTATCATTATTATTATTATCATTATTATTTATGGGTTTTTCTTCTTCTTTCAAATTTGCTTCCATTTCTTGTCGAGTGTCTTCCCGACTCCTAGGGCAAAGAAACTCATAGTATACATTGGTAGGCCATTAAACTAAACTTACTAGTTCGTTCATTTTTTTTTCGATAGAAATAAAGTTAAATTAAAATACATGGGTAGTAATAGTTCTCACATCGACAATGCTCTTCTCAATACGTGTGATGTACCAGTTAAGACAATCTTTTGCACTTCTTGCAGGGATGGTAAGCCAGGGATCATTCATAAATAATTTTCGGTTCCCTTCTTGATCATCCTAGTGCTCCTACGGTCACTGGTATTGTAACTGCCTTGAGATGCCACATTTTCTCAATTTCAATGAGCAGGTCTTTATATTTTCTGAGCTTGTCAAATTCTTTCGCCGAGATATTATGATCACAGGGGATGCTCATGTCGATCAATAAGCAAACTTTATTGTTTTGGTCTTTCACAACAATATCTGGTTTATTGGCCTTGATGGTTCGGTCTGTATGTACTGGAAAGTCCCGCAGAATCGTTACATTTTCTCCTTCAGTTACAGCTTCAGGGTGGTGATTATACCACTTGTCGGCAGTTTTGATATTGCAATGCCGACTTATTAGCCAGTGTAGATATTGGCCAACTCTGTCATGTCTTAATTTATACTCCACTGGTGCTAAGACTTTACATCCAGAGATTAGGTGGTCCACTGTTCAATCATGACGTTGCAGAATCAGCATTTGGGTCTGCTCCATTTTTCATCACATTGGCCTGGTAGTTCCGGGTTAATAGGCTTTGATCTTGAGCAGCCAGGATGAAACCTTCGCTCTCTGCTTTTAGCCCTGAGCTCCGTAGCCACTGATGAGTTTGCTTCTGGTCAACATCAGCTTGTTTGCTACGGGCCACATATTTGCCATGCAGAGGTTTCTCCTCCCACCTATCAGCCAATTGCTCGTGCGCTTTTTTCGTTGCCATATTTCACCTTCTTTGCAACAATAGTTGCCGTACTTCCCTCGGGTTGTTCAGTTTGGGTATCCTGCACAAGATCAATAGCAAATTTTTCGCTTTCCTTATGATAGAATGAAGCTTCTTTCGTATCTCGTGATTTTCCACGAGCTTTAGCATCCAGTCATTCGTTATTTTGAGATATTTGGCCAGTCCAATTGTGGTTGTTTTGTAAGCTAGTTCAAATTGAATCAGGCCTCGACCTCCTTGGGCTCTGGGAAGGTAAAGGCGATCTACGTCTGCCTTTGGTGGTGCATCCTATTAAACTCAGCAGCTTGCGTATTTTCCTATCTATATTCTTTACTTCACTCATATCCAGTTCAACACATTGTAGCTATAAGTAACAACTGGAACTGCTAAGGAATTTATAGCTAACACCTTGTTACGTGCATTTAGTTCAGATTTCAGGACTGCACGAACTCTCTATAACATTCCTTCCTGATCTTCTCTTTCATGCTTGCATTCTGAATACCAGAGCCTTCATTTATCCCTAAATATTTGTAGGTTTGTTCTTGCTCAGGCTCTCTTTAGGGATAGTTCCCAATGCACCTATAACTACTGGAATAGATTTTACCCGCACTTTCCATAGTCTCTGTAATTCAGTGGTTGGGTCCTGGTACTTTGCTATTTTTTTCTAAACCATTTATATTGACTTTCTCATCATTTGGGACTGTAAAGTCAATTATCTGGCTTTTGTATCCTTGTTTGCAGATACACTATTTTAACAAACAGGAGAGTAAATATATTCACAGAGGTTAACTTTCAACTCCCAGCATACAAGACTCCAAATGCCTTCTGTTGTCAATGAAGTACGTTGCTCTTTTGTAAGAGTCCAATGAGTCTACTTTCAATTTCACAGCATTCAAGCATAATTGCTACCAACGTCGCCTTACTGGCACCTGTGCCGGTGGCATGTGTAAAAAGATTCGAGCGAGATCATTGCCAGTACCGCCTGACTGGCCCCCATGCCGGTGGCACGTAAAAAGCACCCACTACACTCACGGAGTGGTTGGCATTAGGAAGGGCATCCAGCTGTAGAAACACTGTCAGATCAGGATTGAAGCCTGGTGCAGCCATCTGGTTCAGCAGGCCTCAGTCAAAATCATCCAACCCATGCTAGCATGGAAAGCGGACGTTAAACGATGATGATGATGATGATGTTGCTGTCTGTCACCGCAACATCTCCTCCTTTGAGATTGACTTCTGTTGGGAAAATATTTTTTTCCATATCACATCTTCCATTTCGAGATTTACTTTCCCCAACAGATTAATATTTAATTCGTTTTGGAACACTGCCTCCAACAATTCTGTATGTTTTCTTTTTCTTGTACTGGTATGCTTTATTTCAATGATTTCTTACAGAATCAGCTCATCAAATATCTCTTGGAGAACTTCCATGGGTACTTCTTTCCTTGTAACCCTTTCTTCAGCAAACCTTCTTTTCAGCTGATTCAGGTGTTTTTTTATGTTGTTCCCATTTAGAATCTCACTTCATGTACATAATTTTACAGATCCATTTTATTATTTCACCATCTTCTCCGACCTTCTTTTCCATTTCTGTACACTCTGAAAAACTCCTGATCACCACTTATTGAATACTTCATTGTATTTTTAGCGTTTTCCCTAGTTTTTATTTTTCTGCTGGGTAATAATTTCTCAAAAACTGACCTAACTTTTCTTATGAACATCAGTTTAGCAGGCGACATGCTTGAAGGGGTTTTTGTGTTTGGCGTTACACAGTAAACTCTCAGGAATTGTTACAATGCTACATCATCCACTACCTCATTTATAGATTTCCTTAACACCCTTCTAATGTGTTCACAAAATGTTCAGCTTGTCCGTTTAATCTTGGGTGATACAGAGGAGTAGTGATATATTCAATTGAGAACACTTGCAAAAATTCTTAAATTTATTTGCCATGAACTGTGTACCATATCTTGCTAAAAGTTCAAGTGGAAAATCCACTCTTACTGTGGAGGTTAGTTTTTCTACACATTTCTGGTCATTTTGTAAAACTATCTATCACTATTAGATAATATGATCTGCTTAGTACTCCTGTGTAGTCTAGGCCATGGAATATTGGTTTTGGGCCAGGGTTGAAATTTGGTAGATGGTGATTTTTGCTGTAGAGCTCAACCTCTGTGAATACCAGCCTCTCAATATCTAGGTCCATTTTCAGCTAGTAAATATAACTCCCCAAAAGTGACTTCATCCTAGAAATTCCTGGATGTCCAGTGTGGAATTCCTTTAACATTCGATTGTAGTGAGACAGGCATTACAACTCTCGGTGCCACCCAAAAGTACATTGTCACGTATCAAAATGGACTTCAAACGGTGTCAAGTCCAACCACATGCATTTTTTTATTTGTTTCTTCTGATCGTTTGTTTTTTTTTACTTTCATGATAAAGTCGTCTCTTTCTGCCTAATTTTTATTTCCTCCAGTGTGACAGGCAATTCACATACAACGTTGCACAAATCCATTTTTTATTTCATGATCATCTCTTAATGCCACTATCACTGTGTTTTCTAGTGGTTCACTGTATGTTGGTATTGTCCTTGACAAACCTTCTGCATGCCCCAATCTTTTAAATGGTAAATACTCCATCTGAATAAGCTTGCAGTTATAAGACACGCCAATATGCATGATAAAGAACCACTTCATAATCTCTCAAATACAACCCAGAATAGAAAACAAATTAAAATTGGAAACTATGTAACAAAGGAAATTATTCAAGAACTAAAACCAGATTTCACTGAATTAAATGAAATGATTTATGCAGCTGCTAAGACAATTGAAAGCAGTTGTATGCCTCTGAGAAAAGTCAAGAAATACAAACCTGAGAAGAATTCCAAACTGGAAAGGTAAAATTGAAAAAGAGATTGAAATAAAGAGAAATGAAATATCAATATTGAATGAACTAATTTGTGGAAACGATGTAAGAAAAATGAAGAGAAAACAGATTCTCACCAAGAGAAGAACTGCTTTCAGCAAAAGAAACACTGCAACAAAAGAATCCAAGCAAATGAAGATTTGAAAAAAAAACAGATTTTACATAGAAAATAAGCTGTTCACATCCAATGTGAAAACATTCTACAGAGAAATAGGCAAAGACGGAATAATCATTGAAGACCTCCACTGCCATGGGAGAAGTTGAAGACTTCTGGAAAAATATCGGGAATGATGAAAAGAGTTACAATTGAAATGCTGACTGGATCAGACACACAGAGGGATCCTAGCAAAATTTATCAGAACAAGCAAGGGAAGATCACAATAGCAGACCTAAGGATGACACTCACGAAGGACCATAAGTGGAAATCCCCTGGTAATGAAAAGGTGCCAAATTTTTGGCTCGCCTTGTTCCTGTGTGCACATGGAAAGTTAGTCCAGTTATTCAATGAAATAATGAGAGATCCTGCGAAAACACCCGACTGGTTAGCAAGAGGTATTACTTACCTACACCTGAAGAATAATGGAACCAACTTTCCCCAAGACTATCCACCCATGACATATCTATCTGCCACGTATAAAATTTTAACATCCATCCTCATGGAGAAAAACATACAAATTTATGGAACAGAATGATATTTTCCCCACTGAACAAAAAGGTGCCGACAAGGCTCATATGGATGCAAAGACCAACTCTTAATGAATAGCATGGCCCTTGAGGAACTGTCATAGCAAATGCAGAAATCTCAGTTCTGCATGGATTGATTATCAAAAAAGGCCTTTGACAGCATGCTGCATTCATGGATCTTGAAATCGCTGGATATCTTCCAAATTTCTCTTGTGATTTCACATTTCCTGAGGCACAACATGTCAATGTGGAATACAAATCTCCAATTATACCACTCTGATGGAGTTCTGACCACAAAAAATATTAATATCAACTGTGGCATTTTCCACTTTCATCCTTAATTTTATTCATAGCCCTAATGAACTTAACAGAACAGGGTATGGATATAAAATTGGCAAGAGGAAAACAAGTCATCTGTTTTATGTGGATGACTTAAAACTTTATGGCAAAGACGATAATGAGCTTGAAGGACTACTACGTACTGTGAAAGCATTTAGTGATGACCTTGGGATGGAATTTGGTTGATAAATGTGCCAGGGTCACTTTCCAGAAAGGAAACTGAAGACCTCACATTCAGTGGAGTTGGATGTTGACACAGTCATAGAGAACTCAAGCAAGAAGAAACTTACAAATACCTCGGAATAAATGAGGGTTCTGGCATTCAGCATGCAAGAATGAAAGAGAAGGAATGGTAAAGGTGAGTTCAAGCAGTCCTAAAATCCGAGTTAAATGCACGTAACAAGGTGTTAGCAATAAATTCCTTAACAGTTCTGGTTGTTATTTACAGTTTCAATGTATTCAACTGGAATATGAGTGAAATAAGGAAGATTGACGGGAAAATCCTTGAGTTTCTGAGTTGCAAAAAGAGGCACCAACCAAAGGCAGATGCAGATCGTCTTTACCTACCCAGAGCTCAAGGAGGTCGAGGCTTGGTTTGATTTGAAACCTCCTACAAAACCATCACAACTGGACTGGCCAAATATCTTGAAACATCTAATGAATGGATGCTAAATCTCATTGAAATTGGAAGTGCAACAACTGTAGCTGCAAAGAAGGTGAAATGAATAGCAAAGCAAAATGCGCTTGAACAATTGGATGATGGGTGGGAACAAAATCCTCTGCATGGCAAATATGTGGCCCGTAGCAAACAAGCTGATGTATACCAGAAGCACAGCCATCAGTGTCTAGGGAGCTCAGAGCTTAAAGGCAGAGAGAGAGAAGGCTTTATCTTGGCTACCCAAGATCAGAACTTATTGTCCTGGGACTGTCAAGCCAATGTGATGAAAAATGGAGCAGACCCAAAGTGCTGATACTGCAACAATGATATAGAAATAGTGGACCACCTACTCTCTGGATGTAAGGTTTTAGCACCTGTATAGTATAAATCAAGGTATTGCAGATAATGTGTTGGCATTATAAAATGAAAAGTGCTGACAAATGGTACAAGCACCACCCTGAGGCTGTTAGAGAGGGGAAAATGTAACGATTCTTTGGGACTTCCCAGTATGTACAGATGTGACCATCAAGGCAAATAAACCAGAGTAATTGTTGTGAAAGACCAAAACAATAAAGTCTGTTTATTGATTGATGTGAGTGTATTTTGTGTCTATGATGTCTCGGCAAAACAATTTGATAAACTCAGAAAATATAAAGATCTGCTGATTGAAATCGAAAAGATGTGGCATCTCAAGATGGTTACAATACCAGTGACTGTAGGAGCACTTGGAATGATCAAAAAAGGAACTGAAAATTATTTATGAATGATCCCTGGATTACCATCCAGGCAGGAAGTGCTAAAGATTGTCTTAACTGGTAACTGGTCACACGTATTGAGAAGAGCATCGTTGCTGTGAATTTTCTTTCCTTTTTCCCTTTTATTTTCTTTGTTTACTTTTCGTATTTTTTTACTTTTTCTCTGTCATATGACTTTGTAAATGAATGAGTTAGCGTGTATATTTTAATTGCCTACCGATGTATACTGTGTGTTTCTCTGCCCTAGGTGTCAGGAAGGCACTCGGCAAGAAATGGAAACAGAACTGAAAGATGATGATGGAAATAACAACAACAACAATAAAATTGATAATAATCAGAGGTGTTTAACACAGACATGACAAAGCACAATGATATTCATATTAATGAACAAATTGTTTACCTTTTGAATGAAATCCTTCATTTTTCTCTCTATTTAGATATTCAGTAAATAGCTGTGAAAAAAAAAATAACAATCAATCATTTTTATGTTTAATTTTTTTGTCATTTTATAAAGAGAAGAAAAGAGAAAAAGCAAAATCAAAGGAAGGTTAATGGGGAAGATAGTTTTTGTGTGTGGCAAATGCTCAGGGGCATTAAACACTGAAAAATGTACAGAAAACAGCTTCTGTCACATTTCGTTAACTAGGTGACCAAGTTAGTAGCAGTGGTGGATGCTCTGAGGGCATAGCTGCTAGAATAGGAATAACCTGGGCAAGTTCTTATCTCTACTGGTAACAAAGGGCCTCTCACTCAGAGTGAAAGGTAGATTGTATGATACATGTGGGTGAACAGCCATGCTACATGGCAGTGAAACATGAGCCATGACTGCTGAGGACATGCATAAGCTTGCAAGAAATGAAGCCAGTATGCTCCGATGGATGTGTAATGTCAGTGTGCATACACAACAGAGTGTAAGCGCCCTGAGAGAAAAGTTGGATTTAAGAAGCATAAGATGTGATGTGCAAGAGACGACAGCACTGGTATGGCCATGTGTTGCGAATTGTTGAGGAGAGCTGTGTGAAGAAGTGTCACACCCTAGCAGTTGAAGGAACCTGTTGAAGATGTAGACCCAGGAAGACCTGAGATGAGGTGGTGAAGCATAACCTTTGAACAATGGGCCCCACAGAGGCAATGATGAGCAACGGAGACCTTTGGAGATATGCTGTGCTTGAGAAAACTCAGTAAGCCAAGTGAGACCATAACCATGGCCTGTGCCAGTGTAGAATAACCAGCCCATTTAAGAGTACCCTTCAATCATTAGCCAATAAACTGCACTTGAGGAGACCTGCTGAGACAAGTGAAGTCGTTGTCATGGCCAATGATAGTACCACCTGATTGGCACCCGTGCTGGTGGATTGTAAAAAACTCCATTCAAGCTTGGTCAGTGTCAGTACTGTCTAACTGATCCCGTGCCGGTGATACATAAAAAGAAAACATTCGAGTAGAATCATTACTTGTGCCGCCTGACTTGTCCCATGCTGGTGGCATGTAAAAAGCACCATTCAAGCGTGGCTGATGCCAGTATCGCTCGACTTGCCCTCGTGCAGGTGGCACATAAAAAGCACCCACAACACTCTCAGAGTGGTTGGCATTAGCAAGAGCATCCGGCTGTATAAACATTACCAGATCAGATTGGAGCCTGGTGCAGCCATCTGGTTCGCCAGACCTCAGTCAAATCGTCCAACCCATGACAGCATGTAAAGTGGACGTTAAACGATGATGATAATAATTTTTTAAACAGAAAAGATTTAATTTAACAAAAGACAAACAAAATATTTAAAATATTTAATGATTTATTTCTAATCAGTAATAAGTAAATGAGGAAAATTACTTTTATCACTCAGATCAAAGATATTCCATCCATGGCCTTCCAGTCTACTGGGAGACATGGTATTATAGTGGATGTGGCAGAGAGACCTCTCACATGGCCACTGATGTGGTGTTAGTGAAGTTAAACATGTGGCCATGGTGTCTTCATGTAGCTGAAGTTGTATTGTTTCTTCTCTCCACTCACCATTCTGATTAAAACTGCTGAGTCTTGTGTTTGCTGTTGAAATGTCTATCAAGAATGTTGAAGTTGAGGTTCTTTGGTGCATCTTGTGTCCCCAAGAATATTTGCAGCACAAAAGCAGAGTACAAGGTTATTATTTTCATATTGTAAGCAAGAAGGAGGAGGTGGAGGAGGTCCAACAATTAGGGTCATGGTCATTCATAAGAGAGATGACAAAGGAAAAGAGAAAAGATTCAAAAAGAAAGAACTTCACAAACAGTTCTACAGTGGACAGGAATTTCCCCTATTTCTTCATTACAGCGTATGGACATAAAGAAAGCAGTAGATAAGAATTGTGTAGGTTGTCCACATTTCCATATAGTCAGCTGCACAGACTACAAATTTGTAACTTGTACACTTGACTCAGGTAAGACAAATAGGCCAGGTCTCGGTTAGTGGAAGCTGACTGCGTCATTCACAGCACGCCAGGCTTACAGGGACTAGATTAGCACATTAGTTAAGAGGGCATCGATGGGTGCCATTATCAACAACAGATGGTAGTATGCTCTAAAGAAAGCAATTAAAAAGCTGAATCGGTTAGGTACAGTAAGGCCCTAGCATTAGACCAAAATAGAATAGAGGGAGACCTAGTTAAGAATTTAGAAGAGGCACTTAGAACTGGCATTGTGTCCAATGTACTGGGAGCGAGGTTGGCCCTCGACCAACACCTAAATGCCAAACACAAAGAACACATTGACCAGAGCTAGGATGCATGCTCTGAGGAAGGAGTTGGAGCCACCCGAAAGGCCTAAGTGGCAGAGGCGCAACGAGGCAACAGAGCCACCATTAGGTCACTTACAAATGAACAGGAGTGCGAATTACTCGAGCCTGAATGAATGTGTGAAGCCTTTCAACAACACTTTGCCTGACTGTTTGGGACAACTGGTGGGTCAGAATGCAGAGTGGACTTTAGTGCCTACCTGCTTGCCCTGCCACGAGTCTCAGCAAGAGAGGCAGAGTGTTGTGAAAGACCCATCACAGCCGTGGACATATGGGATGCGATGGCAGGCTGCACGAGAGACAAGTCACCAGGCGTGGATGGTCTGCCCTACGAACTTTATTGTCATATGCCAGACTTGTTTAAAGGCATCTTGGCAGCAGTCTACTGCAACTGGCAGCAAAACGGAAGTATCCCCATCTTTGTAAAGTGAGGAGCAGTGAAACTGCTAAAGAAAGATTCAAACAAGGGAGACGACATAGATTACTTCAGGCCCATCACTCTGCTCAACGCAGATTTGAAAATAGTCGACAAGATGCAATATGCACCATGCCAGGTCGGAGTATCCATGACAACCTCCATCTGATGCGCTACATCATAGACAGGGTAGTTAAGGATCCTGGCATGGGTGGGGCGCTGATCAATTTGGATCAATCAAAACCCTTCGATAGGGTAGATCATCACTACTTGGAGGCTGTCCTTAAAGCAGCTGGTTTTGGTCCCACCTTCTGTAATTGGATCACTGCCTTATACAGCGGCATCAGCCTGGTAGTTCGCGTAAATGGTCATCTATCCAAACCATTTAACATCATGCATTTGGTTCATCAAGGATGCCCCCTCTCGTAGCTCTTGAGTCACTACTGCGGAAGCTGGTGATGCTGAGGGGCATCCCATGAGAGCTGGGATGCAGGAGAAGTGTGTCTGCATATGCGGACAACATCACCATCATAGTGTCGAGCCACAAGCACATCGATCTGGTCGGCAAGACACTAAAACAATACAAAGTGGTAACGGGAGCAAAAATTTACTGGGAAAAGTCAGTGGGTTTGCAGCTTGGCACCTGGAGAAGCAAGCCCATGCCGTCCAACAGCGTCTCCATCATGGGACACTGGACCGATTAAATTGCTCATTGTCTGGTTCAGTCCGGACCTCCAAATGGAGAAGAACTGGGGTGAAAGAATGACTAGGGTGACCACTCTCACCCAGCAATGGGCTGAGAGGAAGCTATCCCTAAAAGATCAGGTGGAGGTGGCGAATGCATACATCACATCCATCATCGAGTACCGTCTGACCATTGTACCTTGTCTCGACCCTACCATCACCAAACTGGAATGCATATTCTTCCACTTCCTGTGAAAGGGAAGCGTTCTAATGGTTAGGCGATCCATTTGCTGTCAACACCTGCTAAATAAAGGGCAAAGCATGCTGTGGTTGATGATTTGTAGACATGCACTGAGACTGTGACATCTCTGGCACTTCATAGATGACCGTGAACAGGTGTGGTCGCCGTTTGTGCGGCACACTTTTCCACAGCTCATCTCCTTGGCCGAACTACAGTCGTGGATCAAACAGAGACCGAGGCTAGACGAATGGCACCACAAGTGTCGCTTTGCTCTAAAGCAACTCTGCTGTGCGACTTCATTACAAAAAAGGTGTTCTATAGAGGATTAGTGAAGGAGAGGTGCGACAACGTTTTTAGGCAGAATCTGGGCATCGACAAGGAACATCTGACCCACCTATTCAGGACAACTTTCAGGCTGGGACCTATGGACAATCACCAAAGATTGCTGACCTGGCAGTGCTATTGAGAAGCATAACCTGTTCGGGATAAGCTCTACAGGCACGGTTCGAGATACACCAGGCCAACTTGCCCAGATGCGGTCAGAGCAATGAAAGCATTCTGCACACACTAGTGCAGTGTCCAACCGTTTTGGACCTGTGGGCTTATACTGAACGGCTGCTGTCACATGTGGGACGAGTTCACCTGTCAGCTAAGTCTATCGTGACAATTGCTCTTCCACCTTCCCTCAACTGGGGAGGCAAGGCAATCTTCATCGTACTGGTGGCCATGGTGAAAGAATGTGTGTGGTGGACTCAAGCAAAAGGATTAGAGACAACACTTACCTCTCTGGCCAATCGCTCATCACTTTTACAAGTGCCACTTGAAAAGGAAGGTGAGAATGGAAAGGCGGGTTTTGTCTCGTGAAACTTTCAAAAAAAGGTGGGAGAATGTTTCAGTCATTGTTACTTGTTTCAGTCATTAGACTACAGCCTTGCTGGAGCAATACCTTGAAGAATTTTTACATGAACTAATTGATCTTTTAAGACAGATGCTTGTTTTAACATGTCATTTGCCAGACATCTAAGTTATGGGGACTTAAACAAACCAACATGGGTTCTTGAGTGGTGTATTCTGGGACTGACACAGCCACAAAGACACACATACACACTTGTGTATATGTATGATGATGATTATCATGATCATGATGATCATCATGTTTAAACGTCCACTTTCCCTGCTGGCATGGTTTGACTGAGGGCTGGAGAGCCAGAAGGCTGCACCAGGCTCCAATCTGACCTGGCAATGTTTCTACAGCTGGATGCGCTTCCTAACGCCAACCACTCCGAGAGTGATATGTGGATGCATTTTACGTGCCACAGGCACAGAAGCTGGTCAAGCGGTCCTGGCATCCATCACGTTCAGATAGTGCTTTTTATGTGCTACTGGCACAGGAGCCAGTCAGAAGGTACTGGTATCAGTCACATTGGGGTGATGCATTTTATGTGCCACTGGAATGGAAACCAGTCATGGGGCACTGGCCACAGCTGTGATTTTTGGTTTTACCTGACTCAACAGGCCTTCTCTAGGACATCATATTGCGTGACGCATCAGGTGTACTCTCAACAGGGTCAGACATGCAACACTGGCATCGGCCATGGATACGATTTCACTTTAGTTGCCAGGTCTTCTCAGTTGCACAACATATCTCCAAAGGTCACTTGCCATTGCCTCAGTGAGGCCCAATGTTCAAAGTTCATGCTTCACCACCTCATCTCATGTCTTCCTGGGTCTACCTCTTCCATAGCTTCCGTCTACAAGTAGGGAGTGGCACTTCCTCACACAGCTGTCCTCATCCATACTTAACCCATGACCATACCAGCGCAGTCATCTCTCTTGCTCACCACATTTGATGCTTCTTCTGCACAACTTTTCTCTCAGGGTGCTTACACTCTGTTGTGTATGCACACTGACATTACACATCCAGTGGAGCATACTAGCTTCATTTCTTTCAAGCCTACGCATATCCTCAGCAGTCATGGCCCATGTTTTACTGCCGTGTAACATGGCAGTTTGCATCATACAGTCTACCTTTCATCCTGAGCGAGAGGCCTTTAGTTGCCAGGAGGGGTAGGATCTCCCTGAACTTTGCCCAGGCTATTCTTTTTCTAGTGGTAACACTCTCTGAGCATCCACCCCAACTACTACCTTGCCCACCTAGGTAGCAGAAGCTAACAACTACTTCTAGTTTTTTCCCTTGTCATGTGATAGAATATGTTTTCTGTATATCTTCAGTGCTTATTGCCCCTGTGCATTGGCCACACACAAAAACTATTTTCCTGGTTAACCTTCCTTTGATTTTGCTAAACCTTTTATGTGTCCATAGCTTACACTGGGTGCATTGTAAGGAGCTTCTACCCATGCCTTTTCTACTGCTCGGTTCACAAATGGCCTTTACAAACTCTTTACATGAACACCACCCTGTACATAACTTCATGTCCCCCTACATGGCCTTGCTTTTTGCTTTTTGAGCCAAAAAACTAACCAACTAACTAACTAACTACAGATCAAGCAGGATCATCTACCTGAAGGGGTTTGTGATTTGTCAACTTTCCTATTTACTAAGACTTTCGTTTTTGCTAGGTTAACCCTAATCCCCTTTGATTCTAGACCTTGCTTTCACACCTTAAATTCGTCTCCTGTTCTGACAGTGACTCAGCTATTAGAGCAAGGTCATCAGCATAGAGGAGCTCCCAAGGGCAGCCTGTCTTGAATCTCTCTGTTATTGCCTGGAGGACTATAATGAACAAGACCGGCTGATGACTGATCCCTGGTGAACCACTTCTAACCAGAATTCTTCACTATACTCGTGGCCAACCCCCACCTTACTAACAGCATCCCTGTGCAGGGTTTGTACAGCTCTTAACAACCACTCTTACGAATCCCCAGTCTCCACGTTGACCACCAGAGAAGGGATCAGGGGACCTGTCAAAGGCTTTTTTCATGTCAATGAAAGCCAAGTATAGAAGTTTATCTTTGGCTAGATATTTCTCCTGCAGCTGTCTTACCAGAAATATAGCATCAGTGGTGCTTCTGCCTGGCACAAAACCAAACTGCATCTTATCTAGGCTAACTCTCTCCCTAATTAGTTGGACTATGACCCTCTCTGTAACTGTCATCACCTGATCCAATAATTTGATACCTCTGTAGTTATTTCTATCTAAAGCATCACCTTTCGCCCTTGTGACAGTTTGAATATGGTGCTGCAACACCAGTCATTGGGTATGACTCCTTCATGAACTACATGATGGTGGGTGACAAGACCCTAATCCACACCACCCGATATTTTAAGCATCCCTGCAGTGTCTTCATATCCTTAATTGCTTTATCTACAGGGTCCCTCAATTGGGTCAATCTTTGGAAGATTCTCCTCCTCCCAATTCATTCTCCACATTCAGCAGTCTTTCATAATGCCATCTCCAAGCCTCTTTCTTTGCAGAATCATAAACACAAGGGCACCATCTTCCATGCAAACACATTTCTCTCCTATAGCATCACAGTTTTCTCTCACACACTGTGGAAACTAGGGATAGATGAATGGTTAGTGAAAGCTGTGCAAGCCATGTAAAAGGATGCTGTCAGTAAGGTGAGGGTTGACAATGAGTACAGTGATGAATTCTGGATAGGGGTAGGGATCCACCAAGGATCAGTGCTCAGCCCCCTCCTATTCACCACAGTCCCCAGGCAATAACAGAGGAATTCAGGAGAGGATATCCCAGGGGAGCTCCTCTATGCTGATGACCTTGCTCTAATTGCTGAGTCACTATCAGAACTAGAGGAGAAATTTCGGGTGTGGAAGCAAAGATTAGAATCGAAGGGCCTTAGAGTCAACCTAGTTAAAACCAAAGTCCTAGTAAGTAGGAAGTCAGACAAATCGCAAATTCCTTCAGGTAGATAGCCCTACTCGATCTGTAGAAAAGGTGTAGGTAGAAACTCCGTAAGATGTACCCAGTGTAAGCTATGGATGCATAAGAGGTGCAGCAATATCAAAGGAAGGCTAACTGGAAAGATAGTTTTTGTATGTGGCAGATGCTCAGGAGCAATAAACACAGAAAATGTGCAGAGAACAGCTTCTGTCACATTCCTAGGGAGAAAAACTAGAAGTAGTTGATAGCTTCTCTTACCTAGGTGACCAAGTCAGTAGCAGGGGTTGATATTCTAAGAGTGTAGCTGCTAGAATAAGAATAGCCTGGGCAAAGTTCAGAGAGCTCTTACCTCTGCTGGTGACCAAAGGCCTCTCGTTCAGAGTAAAAAGTAGACTGTATGACATATGTGTGCAATAAGCAATGCTACATGGCAGTGAAACATGGGCCATGACTGCTGAGGACATGCGTAATCTTGCAAGGAATGAAACCAGTATGCTCCGCTGGATGTGCAATGTCAGTGTGCATGCACAACAGAGTGTAAGCACCCCGAGAGAAAAGTTGGACTTAAGAAGCATCAGATGTGATGTGCAAGAGAGATGACAGCACTTGTATGGCCATGTGTTGTGTATGGATGAGGACAGCTGTACAGCTGTGTGAAAAAGTGTCACACCCTAGCAGCAGAGAGAACCTAGCAGTAGAGGGAAGACCTGGGATGAGGTGATGAAGCACGACCTTCGAACATTGGGTTATACCGAGGCAATGATAAGTGACCGAGACCTTTGGCGATATGCTGTGCTTGAGAAGACTCAGCAAGCCAAGTGAGACTGTAACCATGACATATGCCAGTGTAGCTTAACCAGCCCGTTTAAGAGTACCCTTCAATCATTGGCCAATAAACTGCACTTGCAAAGACCTGTTGAGACAAGTGAAGTCATTGTCACGGCCAATAACAGTACTTCCTGATTGGCTCCTCTGCCAGTGGTACATTAAAAGCACCGTTCAAGCGTGATCTTTGCCAGTGCCACCTGACTGGTTCCTCTGCCAGTGGCATGTAAAAAGCATCATTTGAGCATGGTCGATGCCAGTGCCAGCTGACTGGTCCTGTCCTGATGGCATGTAAAAAAAACCAGTCGAGTGTGATCATTGCCAGTACCACCTGACTGGCCCTTGTGCTGGTGGCATTTGAAAAGCACCCACTACACTCTCAGAGTGTTTGGCGTTAGGAAGGGCATCCAGCTCTAGTAAGTTTGCCAGATTGGAATGAAGCCTGGTGCAGCCTTCTGGCTTGCCAGCCCTCAATCAAACCGTCCAACCCATGCCAGTTTGGAAAGCGGATGTTAAATGATGATGATGTTGAACATAAAACAACAAACAACAAATACATCAACCAACCTTTGCTATTTCTGTGTCTTGAGGATAAACCACAAAGTTTACAACTTTGATCTGGCTTGAATTTAGATCTGAGTAGTTTTTCACTGCTTCATACATTGTTCTGGGTAGGTTTTCAATGGGGTACTTCAATGTTCCAGCCCCTAATATAGGAAATGCAAGGCTTTTTGCTCCCAATCCCTCAGCCTTTTCCAGACAAGTGGTTATTATTTGAGTCAAGTTTGCCAGAATCTATAAAAATAAGTGTTTAGCAATTGATAATGAACATTTTATTAAATATTTTCTTATAACAGAAGAAACCATTTAGTTGTAATAAATATATTCTCCTCTCACAATTCCTCTCACTCCTACCACTTCTAAACACAACTGTCATTCCTATCACTCTTTAGTCCTGCAAGGGACAAGGCAACCTCACTCATGTTGCTGCTACAATAAAACAGACCCAATCCACCGTATAAAATGATTGGTGAATGAAGAGAGACAATGCAGACTCAAGAGGAGTCTTTAGTGTTGTTGAGGACATGACAACCTCTCTAGTGCTCGTGCCATGACAGAGAAAAACTCACCAATACAGACAGTAAAACAGAGAAATATGTTTTAATATAGTCTTATTTATCAGTCACATAACTGCTGTTAGGCCATGAGGCTTTTTCCCTTCTATTTATATATAAAAGTGTCCTGTTCATCGATATCTTCTGCTTCCTTCCAATGATAACTTGGAAGAACAAATATTAAACAGGATGCTGACATTTGCTTTATGATTCTCACACAACATGCATAAGGTTCTCTTCAAACATTAACTGTTTCAATAAATCAATATCATATTATTGATACTTACTGAATCAGGGGAATTTTCATCCCAGGGAGGTAATACCAGATGAAATACATTCTTACAGTTGAGGTTATATCCTTTAGTGACGGCTATTTTAGATGTAGAAATACCTTGAGGATATCTCTGGTTACATTCGTTTTGTATCTCAGGACCAGCAGCAAGGAGAATAAATTTGGAGATAGAACCATTGTTAAGCTCAAGGTTTTTATTGGTGCTGTTAACGATGACATCAAGCTGAAAAAGTAATTAATGGTAAACAACTAAGGAACATTCCATGGAGAGAAGAGAGATACATTGTTGCAGTTGATATTGTTGTTAAGAAAGGCTCTACAGAATGGCTGTAGTAAGTTTGAGGTTGTTAAAGTTAGCAAAAGATATACTCAAGATATCAGATGTGAAGGAAATAGAATGTTTGAGTTTGAGAAAATGTTTTAATTAACTTTAATGATTCCTCATTTGGAAATGAAATAACAATTAAATATAAATAAGTTACATGAATCTATTTACTCACAGATACATTAGAAATTGAATCAATCATTAGGTTTATTTCAATGCCATCATATTCTTTGGATGTCTCATTAGTTCTGGGTGTCATAGAGGATGGTTCCTGTTGTGAGCCAGGAAGGGATGCATTTGACGATGCAGTGTCTGGAAATAAACAAAATTCTTTATTTGCTTTGTTTTGTTTCTAATTTTTAATCAAACATTCTTCTCTGTATTTAAAGAACTACTTTATTCCATATCGGTTGGAAATTTTGGCACAGGGCCATCAATTTCAAGAGGCACCAAAAGTTGATTTTTTTGACTCCAGTTTTCAACTGGTTCTCATTTTATAGACCCTGAAACGATGCAACTCAGACTGATGAAATGCAGCTAAACATTTCACCCAATTTGCTGATGATCGTACCTTACAATAATAATAATAATGATAATAATAATAATAAAAATTTAGAATGGAATTTGGATTCAAGAGTATGATGTAATCTACCTAAAAAGATGCAAGGCACACTCCCTGACAGAAACAGAATTACTGAATATAGACTCGTTTGAGCAAATTGAAATGGAAGAACACAAATATCTTTGTGTACTAGAGTTCAATGAGATAATGGAAAAGGAAATGAAAGAGCAACTGAGGATGGAGTATTTCTGAAGACTGAGGTTGGTGCTGCACTCAAAATGACTGGATGGAATAAAGTCCTGGCAGTTAATACGTTGGTGATAGCATTACTTCGGTATGGAGTGGGAATTATAAAATGGAAAAAAAAAGAGAGAGAAGTGAAGAAAAAGATACCAAGACCAGAAAAATGTTGACAGTACACAGAACCTTCCACCCTAAGAGTGACGCCAATAGGTTGTACTTGTCCAGAAGAAAGAGTTGGGGAGGTTTGATCAGTTGCCTGGATGATATCAAAGGAGAGAGAAACAGCTTAGGGTGATATATAAAAAATTCTGTGGAGCCAGTGTTGAAGGCTGGCATCATCAAAACTGAGAATTGAGTAACTAAAGAAAAATTTAAACAAGAAATGAACAAATAAAAAGGCAAAAAAACATGGAAGGAAAAAAATGTGTGGTGAGTTTGCAAGAGATGTGAATGCCAAGACAAATGCAAAAGACCAGTATCTGTGGATGAGGTGGAATGACCTGAAGATAGAGATAAAAGCACTCATATGTGCAGCTCAGGAACAAGCATTAAGGACCAATTATATGAAATGCAGAATTGACAACACTACCTATAGCGACAAATGCAGAATGTGTGGTGAGAGGGGGGTGAAACAGTATGGCACATCATTAGTGAATGCCCGAAATTGGCACAACATGAATACAAATGCCATCATGATAATGTAGAATGAATGATCCATTGGAAGCTCTGTGGAAATCATGGCCGACAAAGAGCAGAGACATGATATGAGCAAACCCCAGAAGAAGTCACCAAAAATGAAAACTGTATGTAATGATCCAGTGCAATCACCTAACCAGACATAGGAAACCAGACATTGTTGTGGTGAATAAAAAAGAAAGAACATGTGTGAGTATCAACATAGCATGCCCCGGTGACAAGCGGATCAATGGGAAAGAAGAGAAAATAGGCAACTATGATGATTTAAAGGAATATAAAGGCTGTGCTTAGTGAGGAGAGTAGATGTAAGACCAATAGTAATTGGTGCACTTGGAATTATCAGCACTCATCTACTAACATGGCTGAAAAAGATCGGTACAAGTGTGAAGGAAGAACACCTACAAAAATCAACATTGCTTGGATGTGCAAGAATTCTTTGTAGGGTTCTTGAAGCATGACCAGTAAACAAGTGTCACCTTAGTCTGCTGGCTGTGGACAGCTGACATTTTCCATCATACCCAGCAAAATAAACTGGGTTTTCATATAATAATAATGATAATAATAATAATAATAACAATAACAATAATAATAATAATAACAATAACAATAATAATAATAATAACAATAATAATAATAATAATAATAACAATAACAACAATAATAATAATAATAATACTCAATACCACAGATTTGCTATTCTGCTCAATACCACAGATTTGCTTTGTTTTGTCTTGGTATAAAAGATGGCTACAGCAAATATTCTGCTCAATACCACAGATTTGCTAAATGCCCTGATGCAGTACCAGGCAGCTGCTCTCATAGCTTCTGATCTTAACTGATTGGAAGTGTTATCATGTACATTGTTTTGTCTTGGTATAAAAGATGGGCTACAGCAAATATTCTGCTCAATACCACAGATTTGCTAAATGCCCTGATGCAGTACCAGGCAGCTGCTCTCATAGCTTCTGATCTTAACTGATTGGAAGTGTTATCATGTACATTGTTTAGTCTTGGTATAAAAGATGGGCTACAGCAAATATTCTGCTCAATACTGCAGATTTGCTTGTCAGTTGTTTGACCATAACCAGTTGAGCATGTCCCTTAGTGGCTGACGATATGTGCATCTCTGATCACGAGCAGAAGTAGTGGGGGAGCATCATGGACATGTGTTCAGAGGGATTCTTTGGGGTTTGAATAATTCACCTCTGGAAACATGGGTGGTTCTTTCAACATCCTTAAACAACCCTTATTCAGGGACCTTTTGAGCGGGATGGGCTGCTCAACTTGAAGGAAATTCTAACTGGGCCCCACCTACAAGGTCATGTGATGTTTATCTTGATATGAGATCACCATGTTGCGCACATATGGTTGTGATGCATGTGCCTGGTGTACCCTTATCAGACGGATAGTCATGTTGGGTATATTGGGCTTCGTATATTTTACCCCAGTGTCACTTTGATGGCATGCACTGCTCTCTCACACAATAATAATAACAATAACAATAATAATAATAATAATAATAACAATAACAATAATAATAACAAAAACAATAATAATAATAATAATAATAACAATAACAATAACAATAAAATAATAATAATAACAATAATAATAATAATAATAATAAAACAATAATAATAATAATAATAATAATAACAATAATAATAATAAAACAATAACAATAATAATAATAATAATAATAATAATAATAACAATAATAATAATAATAACAATACAATAATAATAATAATAATAATAACAATAACAACAATAATAATAATAATAATAATATAATAACAATAATAATATAATAATAATAATAACAATAATAATAATAATAATAATAATAACAATAATAATAATAATAACATAACAATAATAATAATAATAATAAATAATAATAATAACAATAATAATAATAATAATATAATAATAACAAAGCATTTACTGCAGTAATATTGCAAAGATTGAACAAGCACCTGGACAAAAACAACCTGTTCCCAGAAGAGCAGAAAGGATGCCGCAAGGGCTCATATGGCTGTAAAGATCAACTAATGATCAATAAAGCCATAACTGAAGACAAACACAGAAAGAAGAAAGGCCTCAGTATGGCCTGGATCGACTACAAAAAGGCGTTAGATAGCATTCTCCACACATGCATCCTCGAAACACTAGCCATTAACAAAGTTGCACCAACAATTATAAAACACATAGGACACACTGTGAATAAATGGCAAACAGTGCTACAGCTCCAAACAAAAGAGGGACTCGTGAAAACCAAAGCCATCCCCATTAGAAGAGGTATATTCCAGGGAGACACTCTCTCTCTCCACTCCTTTTCAACTTGGCACTGACACCTCTATCTGATATGCTACATAGAACTGGATGCGGATATAAATGTTACAGCAAAACAATCAGCCACCTTTTATATGTGGATGACCTAAAACTATACACTACAAATGACAAACAGCTGGAAACACTACTAAAGACAGTTCATGGATTCACCAAAGAAAGAGATATGAAATTTTGATTAGAGAAATGCACCAAAGTAACCCTGAAAAGAGGAAAACTAGGTAAGAGTAGCAACATCACACTAGATAAATCAAATGAAATAAAAGAATTAGACCAAAGCCAAACTTACAAATACTTAGGAATCAATGAGCTAGATACGATACAACATACACAATGAAAGAGAAAATAAAAAAGAATATCATAGACGAGTTAGATCAATACTGAAAACAGAGCTCAATGCTAAAAACAAGATAACAGGTATTAACACTTTAGCCATCCTAGTTATAAGTTACAGCTACAATATCGTTAACTGGACACTAAATGAACTGACCAAAATAGATAGGAAAACAAGAAAAATAATGACGGGAACTAGGATGCATCACCCAAAATCTGACATAGAAAGGCTATATATACAATGTATAGGAGGTGGTAGAGGCTTATACAGCTGGAAAACTATTATAAAATAGCCACCATAGGACTGCAAAAATACCTACTTCAGAAGCAAGGAAAACTGATACAAATAGCGGAAAAAACACGAGCAAAACAAAAAACTGTTCTCAGTATTTAAGGAAGCTGACAAATACAAACAAGAAATCATACCATCTAACAAATATGAAGAAGAAGAAGAAACAACAAAAGCTATAAAGCAAATGAAATCAAAACTAAAACTAGAACAGCAACGGACCATGATAAAACGATGGCAAGAAAAGCCTCTTCATGGCAAATACTGGACTAAACTAAATGCAAAAGAAATAGACAAAGAAAAATCCCAACAATGGTTGAGAAGCTCAGGAATCAAAGCAGAGACAGAGGGATTTTTAATTGCAGCACAAGACCAAAGCCTCCCCACCAGAAATTACCAAAAACATGTAATGAAAAGAAATATAACAAGTAACTGCAGAATATGTGGAGACGGACAAGAAACAATAAATCATATTATCTCTGGCTGCCCAGTCCTGGCTGAGAAGGAATATATTCACAGACATGACAGAGTTGGAACCTACATACACTGGAAGCTATGCCAACATTATGGAATAACAACAGAAAAAAGATGGTATAGGCACCTGTCAGAAAAGGTCACAGAAAACGAGAAAGCAACCATACTCTGGGATTTGCCAATACACACAGATAGAGAAATTAAGGCCAACAGACCAGATATAGTTGTCAGAGATCATGAAGAAAAAAAATGTTTTCTAATTGATGTATCAATACCAGCAGATGACAACGTGTCTCTAAAAGAAATGGAGAAACTTTCAAAATACAAAGATCTGGAAATAGAGGTAACCAGAATGTGGAATCTAAAAGCAGAAACAATTCCTATCATAGTAGGTGCATTAGGCATGATAAAAAAATATTCAGACAAATACATAACAAAAACACTAGGACTTACAAACACATATAACATACAGAAAATTGCACTACTAGGCACTGCACACATCCTATGCAAAACACTTTCAATACAATAACCATCAGAGTATCACAACAATTCACAGCACATACCCAAGGCACACAGAGCTGCGCTCGGTAGTGAAGTGAAAGCACGATATAAAAAATATACTACTGAATAATAATAATAATAATAATAATAATAATAATAATAATAATAATAATTATAATTATAATAATAGTAATAACATGAAAGACCGAAAAAACTTCACTCTATTCTCAACGAGAACAAAAAATTTGCCACTGATCTCTTAGATACCCACCAGATTGACCAAGTTGCAGGAAATGTGCCAACTGCTGCTGCAAAGAAAATAAGATTAATTGCAAAGACAAAAGTACATGAAAAATTAGCTAGCAGGTGGGAACAGAAACCTCTCCATGGCAAGTATGTGGCCCATAGCAAACAAGCTGATGTCAACCAGAAACAGATGCAACAATGGCTATGAAATTCAGGGCTAAAAGAAGAGAGTGAAGGTTTCATATTAGCTGCTCAAGACCAAAGCTTATTAACCCGGAACTATCAAGCCAATGTGATAAAAAATGGAGCTGACCCAAAATGCCGATTCTGTAATGATGAGATTGAAACAATAGACCACCTAATCTCAGGGTGTAGAGTCTTGGCACCTGTAGAATATAAAGCAAGACATTACAGAGTCGGCCAGTATTTACATTGGACAATATGTCGGTATTATAAAATCAAAACCGCTGACAAATGGTATAAACATCATCCTGAAGCTGTGACTGAGGGAGAAAATATGTCGATTCTATGGGACTTCCCCGTACAGATTGACAAAACGATAAAAGCTAATAAACTGGATATTATTATAAAAGATCAGACAAAAAAGATGTGTTTATTAATTGACATGAGTATTCCTTGCGATCACAATATAGCGGCGAAAGAATTTGACAAGATTAGTAAATATAAAGACCTGCTAATAGAAATTGAAAAATGTGGCATCTCAAGGCGACTACAGTACCAGTGATTGTAGGATCTCTAGGAATGATAAAAAAAGGTACTGAAACCTATTTGAAAATGATACCAGGCTTACCATCCCTACAGGAAGTGCAAAAAATTGTATTAACTGGAACAGCTCATGTACTGAGAAGAGCATCATTGCTGTGAAAATAACATCCATCCATGAATTTATTTCATCATCATTCATTTAACGTCCGCTTTCCATGCTAGCATGGGTTATTTATTAATTTTTAAATACATATCTTATCTGTGAATTTGCATGTGCAATCTGGGCGTCTATGTTTAGTTAGTGTGTGTGTGGGGGGGGATGCCTGTAATATTTGTATCTTCTGTTTATATACGTTCATGTAATTTGGTTTTTTTTTTTTCATTTTTTTCATGTTTACATCCACTTATTATTATTATCATTATTATTATTATTATTACGTATGCTTGTATGTATGTATGTATAACAACAATACTAGTAATAACAATAATAATAATAATAATAAAACATTAAAAAAAAAATTTTTAATTAAAAAATTTTTTAAATCTTTTAAATTAAAAAAAAACCTATATAGCTATTTATTTCTATTTGTTCATTTATCTGTGTATTTTATTTATTATGTTTTCGGTTTTGTTTATACTGTAACCAGTTTATGGGGATCCTTTTCTGTCATATGTTGTGGTGTGTGCTAGTGTTCCATTCCAGTTTCCTATTCAGGCTAGGTTTATCTTCTGTTATGTGTGTAGCTTCTGTAATTTGTCTGATTGTTGCATCTGTTCTATTGTGGACAAGATTTTAACCTCTATTGTTGTTGATTGATCTCCTGTGTTTCTGCTCAGTGTGTTGGTAAATGTACATTTACCCACTCTCCTATGCTTCGTGCTGTTTCCCCTACGTATGTTGTTGTCTTGTTACTGCATCGTCCCTCTATACATCTTATACTATAGACTACATTTCTGGCTTTACAGTTTGTTTGTGGGCTAAATCTACACACAGTACAGTATCTATCCGTACAGGGGGTTCTACTAAAAGGGGATCAATCAACAACAATAGAGGTTAAAATCTTGTCCACAAATAGAACGGATGCAACAATCAGACAAATTACAGAAGCTACACACATAACAGAAGATAAACCTAGCCTGAATAGGAAACTGGAATGGAACACTAGCACACACCACAACATATGACAGAAAAGGATCCCCATAAACTGGTTACAGTATAAACAAAACCGAAAACATAATAAATAAAATACACAGATAAATGAACAAATAGAAATAAATAACTATATAGGTTTTTTTTAAATTTAAAAGATTTAAAAAATTTTTTAAATTTATTATTTTTTTTAAATGTTTTAATATTATTATTATTGTTATTACTAGTATTGTTGTTATACATACATACATACAAGCATACGTAATAATAATAATAATAATGATAATAATAATAAGTGGATGTAAACATGAACAAAATGAAAAAAAAAACAAATTACATGAACGTATATAAACAGAAGATACAAATATTACAGGCATCCCCCCCCACACACTAAATAAACATAAACGCACATAGAGATATAAGCATGCGCAAATGAAGACATACAATAGAAATACAAAATGGCTGATGGTTAGTAAGGAGAGACACAAATAAGAAAGAAGAAAGCAAAGGACCACTGATGCGGTCACAGGAGTGTGACGAAAGAACTCTGGCCGAAATAAGATTAAGATTAATGTAAAAAATAAATAACACTGAAGCAAAGTAACACCAAATATATAGTGTGTGTGTTTTTATAGGCTAAACTGGCAAAATGACCATTCCTAAATATAACAATAATATAATCAGTGATGTTTAATAGAGAAGACACCATAATATTCATATCAATAAACAAATTGTTTACCTTTTGAATGAAATTCTTCACTTTCCTGTTTACTTAGGAGATATTCATCAAATTTCTGTAAAAATCAAAACCATGATTATCATTTTTGTTTAAGTTTTTGATTTTTTTTAAAGAGAAGAGATTTAATTTAACAAAAGACAAACAAAATATTTAAAATATTTAATGATTTATTTCTAATCAGTAATAAGTAAATGAGGAAAATTACTTTTATCACTCAGATCAAAGATATTCCATCCATGGCCTTCCAGTCTACTGGGAGACATGGTATTATAGTGGATGTGGCAGAAAGACCTCTCACATGGCCACTGATGTGGTGTAGTGAAGTTAAACATGTGGCCATGGTGTATTCATGTAGCTGAAGTTGTATTGTTTCTTCTCTCCACTCACCATTCTGATTAAAACTGCTGAGTCTTGTGTTTGCTGTTGAAATGTCTATCAAGAATGTTGAAGTTGAGGTTCTTTGGTGCATCTTGTGTCCCAAGAATATTTGCGGCACAAAAGCAGAGTACAAGGTTATTATTTTCATATTGTAAGCAAGAAGGAGGAGGTGGAGGAGGTCCAACATCTCTCTTATGGTCATTCATAAGAGAGATGACAAAGGAAAAGAGAAAAGATTCAAAAAGAATGAACTTCACAAACAGTTCTACAGTGGACAGGAATTTCCCCTATTTCTTTATTACAGCATATGGACATAAAGAATGCCTTTTGGTATTAACACTGCTTCTGTTGCTATTAATTATCTTTAATAAGCCTTCAGGCTATTTGTGACATCAGTGTCTATATATCGTTGACACAGAGATTTGACTGTTATGTTGCTACAGGGCGTCTGTCACTGATGAACCTGAGCAGAGCGAAAATACGTGATCTGGCAGTTTTGGTGCCTGTAGCAGATGACTGACATCTACCAACAATATAAATATGAGTGCTTTTATGGACCGTGTGTCCATATGAGAGGGCCTCTCAAGGTAAATAAGGCAGTATTTGGTGTTCTAACACAACATCCACATTTAGTTGGACATAAAGATTGCTTCTTGTTACTAATGCTGCTTCTGTTGCTATTACTTTTATTTCCTTGATTTAGGTTCAGTCCATCTGTCCGTCCATCAATCCATCGATCCATCCATCCATCAATCTGATTGGCTATTGTTTGCATCGTCTCACATAAGTTCATATATTTATGTATTTATGCATATATGTATATATTTTTGCCAGAAAGGTGCCTAACAACATCTGCTTGCTATGAGTGAAGCTTGCTTGAAAATTAGCCCATTAAGGGTGAATTTTCATATTGCAAAATCTTATCTCATAAACATTTTCATCTGTCTGGGAAACATACATGGACAGTGCAGCTAACACTATCAGCGTTCCTGTGTTCCAGTTAGAAGTGGAATTTCTACCATACCGACCACTTTGAAGAAAAAAGAAAACATTGATGCACTCACACACACACACACACACATATGAACAACAATACGCATAGTGACACAAGCTTTCCTTCCAAACAAATGGGAAGGGAAGGCAAAGAGATGAACGGTGCAACCACCTCTATTATCTCTCCTTTTACTACCACTGTTACAAAAACCACTACCACCAGCAACACTACAGTTGACAGACCGAATAACTTTGCAGCTATTTTAAGACAAAAAAAGACAGTGAATGTCCTTCTCACAGAAGAACTACTACAATGCAAAAAGTTATTAAACAAAGAAAATAGGAGTATAAACCTCAACACCCCAGAAAGCATTTTGCAGGACAAAATCTAAAATAAACAATAATATATAAAACCCTAAACATAAAGATTAAAAAACTAGAACAAGCCACTCAACAAACAGTAAAGAACTGTCTACGGCCCGTATGGGCTTATGAAACATATATCACAAGGGGCAAAAGATTTACCACCATCCAGGTAGGATTTGACATGGAGGAGCGCATGAAAGGTTTCTCAGGGAAATTCCTCAAATGAGAGGACTTGATAATGATTCCCACTTACCTTGGTTGTCGGGTGATGAAGGTGAGACACAAAGATGTCCCCTCTGAGATACAAATAAGATGGCTGGTGTCAGCTGTCAGTTATGATTTTGAAGAAAATTTAAACATATTTAAAATTGCTGTCCTGGAACAGCAAAACTGGGTTGGATGAGGGGTAGAGCTTGTAATCCAAACAAATCAGGAGACAATTGAAATTCTCCCAGATTTAATAAAGCTACTGGATGGCATGAACCTAAATGTCACCATCGAGGGCAGAAGGCCACGTTGCTACCTTTGTGGTAGCAAACACCATTTAAAAATTGACTACAAATTGGCAAAACAACAACAACAACAAGACCAGAGTCCCAAGAGCAAACCAGCACTGTTACCCACACCACCATCAATACAAAAAATGAAGCAGTTCCACGAACAGATGAAAGAACTCCACAAAACAACCCACCAACTTAGCCAACCTAAGCAGTCAATGCCGCCTCTCTACCCCAATGCAGAAGAGAGATTTCAAAAATATCTCCCGGAAAAACTATATAAAAACCTCCTGACAGAAACGTCTAAGGAGGAAAGCAACCAACTTTCAAACAGTAAGTGACTCTCTCTCTCTCTCCCTCCTTTTCCTTTTTTTCCCTGAGTGTAAAACACAAGTTTCGTTAATGTCATGTTCAAAATAGGTAGTGCAAATGTGCATAGCTTGGTATCCCTTTGGAAACAAGGTTACCTGTTAAATGAGATGAAATCACAAAATGTAGATATCATAGCTATTGGCGAGACCAGACTCCACAACCCATGGGCCCTCGGCCCCATGTTCACCAGACAATTTGATATTTACTTTTCTCTGTGTCTGCCAAGAATGGGCAGCGGTGGTACTATGGTGCCTTTTCAAAAGAGTCTGAATCTGAAAGTAAGGGCAATATTCCCTGACCCAGAGGGTAGGCTGGTTGTCTTGGATGCCCATAGCAGTTATGAATGTGCTTTTCGACTGGTGGCAGTATACACACCGTCCTTATCAGGTTGGCCAGATTTCTTTCAATGTCTACAGGTTTTCCTGAGTATGTCTCAACTTTTACCTTTAGTGGTGGACTGGAACACTATCTTGAACACGTGCCAAAGACCTTCTCAGATGTTTCCAACAGTCTGACAGGTACCGACAGGTTGGCCCTCAACTAACACTTCAATGTCAAACACAAAGGGTGCGTTGGCAGGGCTAGGATGTGTGCTCTAAGAAACGAAGGTGTTGGAGCTGTGCAAGAGGCCCAGGTGGCAGAGGGCAACAGGGCAACAAAGCCACCATTCGGTCTCTGATGGATGAACATGGGTGCAAATTACTCGAGCCCAGTAAAATGTGTGATGCCTTTCAGCAGTACTTTACCTGACTGTTTGGGATATGTGGTGAGTCATAACACAGTATAGACTTTAGTGCCTATCTGCATGTCCTGCCACAACTCTCGGAAAGAGAAGCAGAGTGTTGTGAAGGTTTCATCACAGCTGCTGATGTACAGAATTTGATGGCAGGCTGCGTGAGAGACATGTTGGTGGGCTTGGGTGGTCTGCCCTACATGCTTGTAGCATGGCTCGGTGATATCCTCACTGTTTGAGAGAGATCATAGAAATGATGTCGTGTTAGATAGCAGCCAGCCTACGGCTACATGGAACTGGTTGTGTCCACTGCCCTGATTGGTTGGTTTTGATGCAGTCTTATTTCGTGCCAGTGTGTAAACCAACCAATCACGGCCTTTGGATAGGGTCCCATGACACAGTCTTTTGGGTTTTCACTCTTGCTTTAAAAGACGTCATCAATTCACTATATCTCGTCTTTGGTCTTCAACCACTGACTACAACCAGACCAGCCAGTTCCCACGACTCAACCAGTTCCAGCGACTTCAGCCACGTTCTTGTGATGACACCAACATGCAGTATCTCAGGAGGTTTTCCACCACCGTCGCCTTTAAGGTGACCGTGCATCATTTAAAAAGAGACATTTCTGTCACCATCTCCTTTACGTATGGTTGTCACTACATTCTTTATTGTCATATGCCAGACTTGTTTGGGGATCTCTACTGCAATTGGCAGCAAAATGGGAGTACCCTGAGTTTTGTGAACTGAGGAGCAGTGACACTGCTAAAGAAAGACCCAAACAAGGGGGATGTTATACATAATTTCAGGTCCATCACTCTGTTCAATGCAGATTTGAAAATTTTGGCCAAAGTGCAAGCCAAGAGGTTGGCACTTGTCATGGAGAAACTGGTCAACAAGGCACAAACATGCACCATGCCAGGCAAAAGCATCCATGATAACCTCCACTCGTGCGCTACATCACAGACAGGGTAGTTATGGAAACTGGCATGGGTGGGGCACTGATCAATTTGGATCAATCAAAAGTTTTCAATAGGCTCAGCCATTGATACTTGGTGGCTGTTCTCAAGGCAGCTGGTTTCAGTTCTGTCATCCGCGGTTGGATTGCTGCTTTATACAGCAGCATCCACTCGGTAGTTCAAGTGAATGGCCATCTGTCCAAACCCTTTGACATTATGTTTTCAGTTTATCAGGGATGTCCCCTCTTGTCACTTCTGTATGTATTGACTCTTGAGCCACTACTGTGGAAGCTGGTGATGCTGAGGGGCATCCCGCAAGAACTGGGATATGGCACGTGTATGTTTGTATATGTGGACGATGTCACTGTCAATAGTGTCAAGCCTCAGACGCATTGACCTGGTTGGCAAGACGCTAAGGGAGTACGAATCAGTAACAGGAGATAAAATTAACCGGGATAAGTCAGTGGGTTTGTGTCTCAGCACCTGGAGAAGCAAACCCATGCTGTCCAGCAGTCTTCATCATGGGATGCTTGACTGATGAACCAGTTAAATTGCTTGGTGTTTGGTTTGGTCCAGAACTCCAAATGGAGAACTGGGATGAGATAATGAGAAGAGTGGTCACTCTCACCCAGCTATGGGCTGAGAGGAAGCTATCTCTAAAAGGTCGGGCTGAGGAGGAAAATGTGTACATCACATCAGTCATCTACTGCTGTCTGACCATCTTACCTTGTCCTGATGCTACCAGCATGAAAATGGAATGTATACTCTTCCACTTTCTGCGGAAGGGAAATGTTTCTATGGTCAAGTGATCCATTTACTGTCAGCACCTGCTAAATGGAGAGCTGGGTATGCCATGGTTAATAATGTACAGACATGTGCTGAAACTGCAACATTTCCAGTGTTTAATTGACAATGGTGACCAGGTGTGGTCACCGTTTGTGAGACATATCTTCCTGCAGCTCGTCTCTTTCATCATTGATCAAGCAGAAACTGAGACTGGGCAAATGGCATCGTGGGTGTCACCTAGCTCCGGAACAGCTTTGCTGTCCAGGTTCAGGTATAAATAACTTCAAATCCACTCAGGTGTTCTTTAGAGGACTAGTGGAGGGGAGGTACTATGATGTGCTTGGGGAGAATCTGGACATCGACAGGGAACACCTGACCTGTTTCTTCAGGACCACTTTCAGGCCAGGACCTATGGACAATTTCCAGAGATTGTTGGCCTGGCAGTGCTACCAGGAAGCATTGCTTGTTTGAGAGAAGGTCTACAGACACGGTTCAAGAAACACCGAACTGACCTGCCTGAGATGCGGTCAGAATGATGAAACTGTTCTGAACACACTCATACAGTGTCCACATATTTGTCAGCTGAGTCTATCCTGAATATTGCTCTGCCACCTTTCATTTTACTGGGTGGGCAAGGCAGTTTTCGTCGTATTGGTGGCTATTGTGTGAAAGAATGTGTGTGGTGGACTCGTTTGAAAGGTTTAGAAACAAATACTTCCTCTCTGACCAATCTCTCATCAACTGTTTCAGGTATTACTTGAAAAAAAGGAAAGTAAGAGCAGAGAGGGAATTTGTCTAATGAAAGATTTAATAAAAGGTGGGTGAATGTAGCAAAAAGGTATGCATGAATGACGGAACCAATTTGAGCCTTAACTTGTAAAACAAAGAGAGAGAGGGCAATTTGCTCTCATAGAAATTTTCCTTTTGCTGAGGTTACCATGGTTATTTTTCATAGGATTTTCTTTCCATGGATAACTCTAGTCAGTGTTATATTTCCTCCTCCTGTTGGGAATTCAAATTGTTAAGAAAAGATGCCACCTTGTTATCTATTTCTGCACACGCCCCCCAAATGTGTTCTTTTTTCAATCTCTTTTGATCAATTTTGCAAAAGAAAAAATCTACATTGTATTGTTTCCTCTGTGTTAAGTCCTGTTTGACTAAATAAATCTATCTATCTATGTCTGTCTGTCTGTCTGTCTATCTATCTATCTATCTACCTACCTACATACCTATCTATCTATCTACCTACCTATCTATCTATCTATCTATCAATCTATCAATCTATCTGTCTTTCTGTCTGTCCGTCTTTTCGTCCGTCCATCCATCCATTCATCCATCTATGTGTTGTTGTATCAGCTTTTAAGGTTGTAGCGTAGCTCAGTGATATCCTCACTGTTTGAGAGAAATCATAGAATGCTTGGGACCGGTTGTGTGCTGCCCTGATTGGTTGGTTTTGTGCAGTTTCATTTTGCGCCTGTGTGTAAGCCAACCAATTAGAGCAGCGGACACACACAGTCCCAAGCAGCCATTGGCTGGCTGCTATCTAACACGACATCATTTCTATGATTTCTCTCAAACAGTGAGGATATCACTGAGTTATGCTACAAGGTAATCGCTTTTTCTACCGTTTATTGAATAAGTTTTGTTTACATTTTCGTACACGAGATGTGTAAGGCACCCAGCTTTCATCTGGGTGCATTTCCAAGGGGGAATTTGCCCCTAGGGGCAATTTCAGCCCTATTTTAATATCTAATTTGCTTTCTCAAGTTTTATAAATGTCGAGAAATCTATCTGTCATCTGACATTTTCGTGTCATCGGCATTTTTCATTGAACAAGCTTTGTCTACATTATTGCATTGGAGGTGTGTGAAGCACCCAGCTTTCATTTGGGTAATTTTAAGGGTAGAATTGGCCCCTAGGCGCAGTTTCAGAACTACTTTAGTATCCAGTCTTCTTTCTCAATTTTATGGAGCGCTGGTTGGCATCCTTCATGAATGAACATTTTCCTAGCCTGGGAATGATGGAAGAAATAAAGAATGAATCTTTCACACACACACACACACACACACACACGCTAAAGTAAGCACTGTTACAGCAACAAATGTAAAAGATGGAAAAGAAATTGCTGTCAACACCATGAATACTAATTCCACAATCGTTAACAGCCCTGTCATCACCACCACCACCAAGACTACCACGTCTACCACTGCCACCACCACAACAACCCTTAATAACAACAGCAACAACAACAACACTATCGCTACAATTGTGCCTATTGATTCCATAAACTGATTATCTCACCTATTACTGGTGAAGATCTTAATACTATTAATAAAAATATACCATCCACTGTTTCTACTATCACCACTACAAACATTACCACCACCAACAACAACAAAAAGAGCACCATGGTTGCTAAACCAATTGCTCCAAGCAATGCCTGTACACCATCAACTAAAACTATTGACGCCAATTTTGCCTGCAACAATCGCCAACACCATCACCAACAACAATACAAAGAAAAATTCAATAAATTTTGTAGATATGTTAAAGCATCATCATCATCATCATCATCATTTAGCGTCCGCTTTCCATGCTAGCATGGGTTGGACGGTTTAACTGGGGTCTGTGAAGCCGGAAGGCTTCATTAGGCCCAGTTAGATTTTGCAGTGTTTCTACGGCTGGATGCCCTTCCTAACGCCAACCACTTCGCGAGTGTAGTGGGTGTTTTTTACGTGCCACCTGCACAGGTGCCAGACAGAGCTGGCACAACGGCCACAAACGGATGGTGCTTTTACGTGTCACCGGCACGGGGCCAGGCGATGCTGGCAACGGACACGAACGGATGGTGCTTTTACGTGCCACCAACACGGGGCCAGACAGAGCTGGCAAACGGCCACGAGCGAATGGTGCTTTTACGTATCACCGACACGGGTGCCAGACGAGGCTGGCAGCGGACACGGATATATGATTTGATTTTGATTGTTCTCACTGGTCTTGCCGGGTCTTCTCACGCACAGCATACTTCCACAGGTCTCGGTCTCTGGTCATTTCCTTGGTGAGACCTAGAGTTCGAAGGTCGTGCTGAAGGAAATTGTACATTCACAAATGAAGAATTACTTGAGACCAGGTCACTCTTCACAACATCTGGACAAAACTTAATCTTATACACACCACAACACATTAGAGAGGACGTTGAAAAAAGGACAATTATGTACAAAATAATTAAAAGAAACCCCAAATCAACAGAACAAGTTGCACAAACAGCTATAGAAAAATGTGCTAAACTCATAATGAAAATCAAAGAATATATAAACTGGGGTCCCCATATAATATCGTGCAGGTCCACTTCCACAATCAGGAAGAGGTAAAACAGCATTCTACACAACCATTACAAAATGATGAACTTGTCATGGTCTCATACTACATGGGACAAAGAGTCAGCAGGATAAAAATAAAGAATGTCCCACCCGAAATTGAATCAAAATGGATCATGTCAGCGATATGTTTTCATTTGAAAACAATAAACCTTATAGAAATCGCTGTTTCTCATAATGAAAATTGGACCGGCAGATCAATTGAAATCACAATTCAAATGGACCAAGATTCAATCGAAAAATTGTTAAATGTGATCCAACTTGATGGAAGGGAAAAAACTGCGTTGCTATTACTACTGCTGCTATCAGAATTTACTGCTGCTGCTACTACCGCTGTCTGAATTATACCGGTGGCACCAATGAAAAATCCCTTTCTTTCTCTGCGTTGGGAGAAAAGAGAATTTACAGTAAAAACAAACCCTCAGCCCTCCCTCCACGTCAAATGATATTTAACTGTGTGGAATCTCCCTAACAAGTGTGTGCATTATAAACACACCAACCATTGACTCCTTACATCTCTTGATTACACATATAATTGCATCTTGTATACACACATACAATGGGGAAAGTGAAAACAGTTAACAGCAATAACAACAACAAATAATATCTTATTTATCTCCCTAACAAGTGCTATATCTTCAGTTTTTTCTTTCTTTCTTTCTTTCTTTCTTTACCTTTTGTACTACGGTACGGATGGGCAGACAGAACAAAACTGTCACGTTGTCATCCGTGGATGAGCCATGCGACAAAACTGGTCGCTGTCCCAATATAGAGCGTTGCCCAACAAATCACATCTGTCATCTATGCACAGGACTCGAAAATTCCTTCCGAAATAGATGGGTTGAATGCAGTAAATGTCGTGTTTCGATCTGCTTTCAATGAGCCACAAACTTTCAAAAGATCCCAGCTGTTAAAAAAAGGACACCATACTTCTATGATGGATAAACTCTGGGAAATGGTCCAGCTACCAAACTGGTCATTTCAGTGCCTAACTTGTGTGTCCCCTGCCACCGTTGCTGCTGAACAGCAACAACAAAACCCGACAACCGTGTCTTCCTCTGCCATTGCTGCTGAACAGCAACTAAAACCGACTACTATGTCTCCTAATACCATTTCTGTTGATAAAGAACAACAGCAAAAACTAAAGCCGCCCGTGTCTTCCTCCCCTGTCACTCTTCAACAGCAGCAACAAAAATCGGCCATTCATGTTGAAGAACAACAAAAACAGAAACTTGAACCCCTTATGTCTTCCTCCCCTATTGCTCTTCGACAACAAAAATTGATCATTCCAGCTGAAGTACATCAGCAGGAACAAAAACCAACCATGCCCTCCTCCCCTGATGCTTCCTAACTAAAACAGAGATTGACCATCAGCACAGAAGTTGCAGAAAATAGACAAATGATTTCTGCTTTGAGTCGTGAAGTAGCAGGACTCAGAACCAGTGTCTGTCCGAAAACTCGCAGCGAAGGGTCATATCGGAGTGCCCTGCTCAGCAACTTACCTGTAGCTCGTACAGAACCTCAACGCATCGAGGGAGTTGCTGAACCAGCCACTCATGAATTAATAGCCATTGGAGTGCCAGAAGATGTGGCAGATCTGCAGGCATTCATTGGAATCACAGCTAGGGATCTCAGCTGTGTCCCTCCAAAAAGTGCTTCCCACCTTGGCCGACCGGGATCCAAACCCAGGCTGATCAGGCTGTTGTTTACGGGCTTTACTGAGGCGCGGACATTCCATCTGGCTGCTGACAGAGCTCGGCGTGACAACATTATCAACTTTAGAACACGTCCTGGCCTACCACCCGATGTACGCCCAAAGCTAAGATCTGTGGCTTCCCTAAATCGCAACTCTGTGCCACGGGAGAGTTTTAGCCTCCGCGATGATGGGCAGATCTGGAAATTTGTCAAGTCTGGTGAATCGTGGATAAGGGATGCCAGTTGGACTGAGCAGACTACACCCACAACAACAACTGGTAATACAAAAATCTCGGGAAACTAACCAAGAACAATCAGCCATCCCCTGTATATCATCATCTGAAATTCAGATATAAACTGCTGTCCTTGAATGCCCGTAGTTTATGCAACAAGGTGCATCTTTTTGTCTCCTACGTCAAAAGTATCAACCCAGATTTCATCACAGTCACGGAAACATGGGCACACTCTGCACTCTGTGATGGAGTTTTCAGCATAGCCGGCTACAACCTGTTCCGCAAAGATCGCATTCATCGCCGTGGAGGGGGTGTGATGATTTATGTTCGATCAAGTCTATCGGCAATCTCCTGTGATGATTTGAACCAATCTCAGCAGGAGGTATTTTTCTGCAATATACACATGACCATGTCAACACTTCTGCTCGGAGTTGTTTACCGTCCTCCAAATTATCATCAAGACGCACAGCTTTTCGATATCCTCAGAGCTGCTGCCATGAAAACAGCCACATATGTGTATATTGCGGGGGACTTCAATTTCCCTGAGATTGACTGGGAGGCCTTCCGTTGGCCGCAAAGTGCAGACGATTTCCTTGAACTGGTGCTGAATTCAAATTGGTCCTAAGTTGTTACCTCCCCCACAAGGGGTAACAACACTTTGGATCTGCTACTTACCGCTTCTCCTGAAACAATCATTAGTGTCACTACCGAAGAACCTTTAGGTGACTCTGATCATTCCATGATCATGGCCGACTTGTCTCTGATTGGTTGTAACAAAAATCACAACCATCTTCAAACTGCCCGCTTTAACTGGAATAAAGCAGACTGGAGCTCTTATTGTACTGAGCTGCAACGACCAAACTGGCTCGAATTTTATGCCTCTGGAGATGTGGACACTATACTCCAGAACACTAAACTGAATTCAATATGGGCAGCATGTGCAGCATCAGTACCACGCAAGCACAAAAAACCACCAAATAGTGCAATTTGGGAGACTGCAGCAGTCCGACTTGCCAGGAAAGAACGCCGTAATGCTGAACGGGAATACAAATTGCACAAATCAGAGAGCAACAGAAAAAAGCGCAATAGGTCAGCCAACCACCTCAAGCAGGTGACAAAAAAGGCAGTGCTTGAATTTGAACAACGCATTGCAGCTAACCTGACAGCAAAGTGTTCTGGAAGTATGTGCACTCAAAGCAGAGACCCCACTCTCCAGTTGGTCCCCTTCGCAATCCCCACACAGGACAGATTACTGGCAATCCCGAAGAATGTGCAGAAATCATTGCTGGATGCTATGCCGGCATCTTTACTGTCGAAGACCAAAATGTTCCATCATCATCACCACTGACATCGGACTCTATATCTACTATGCAATTTACACCAGCAATGCTGCAACGCCACCTTAAGAATAAACGCAATATGCCTCTCCTGGTCTCGATGGTGTTACATACCTACTTCTCAAATGCGGTGGGTACTTTCTGCTAAGCCAAGTTTCTCTATTCTTCCAATTCTGTCAGGACAATGGTGTTACTCCAGAACAGTGGAAACCTGCCAGTGTCATCCCTCTGTTCAAAAAAGGCGACCGCACATCACCTGTCAACTATTGCCCCGTCAGTCTTACTAGCTGCATCGCCAAACTGATGGAATCCTGTATCAGAGAAACCCTCTGGAACTTCTGGAAGTCTCACAGCCTCATCCAGCCGTCACAATTCGGATTTATTCCTAACTCCAGCTGCTGTAATCAACTCATCGAGTTTCTTGAGGATGTTACCCAAATCACTGATCGCGGATCCTGGGTGGATGTTGTTTACCTGGACTTTGCTAAGGCTTTTAACTCTGTGCCACACAAAAGACTTATGGTGAAGCTCTCTGCATTGGGCGTAAGAGACAAACTCTATAACTGGTTGAAGTCCTTTATTTTCAGCCGAAAAGAGGTTGTCACAGTTCTAGGACAGCACTCTTCACCCTATGAGATGACATCTGGTGTACCACAGGGATCTGTTCTTGGCCCCCTTTTATTTGTTGCATATGTTAATGACATAGATGCCAACTTAAAGAATGCCAAAGTGCTGAAATATGCAGATGACATCAAGCTGTACCTCCAAATAAAGAGGTCAAATCCTGTACACTATAGATCTCTATTGCAAGCAGACCTGGACACAATGCAGCAGTGGATCATGGACTGGCAACTCAAGCTGGCTGTGGACAAATGTACCACCATGCATTTTGGGAGGAGAAACCCAGCGTCCACCTACTCCCTCCACAACACTAGTCTAAAAAGTCTTCATGTGAACGTGACCTGGGTGTTATTGTCGACAGTGATTTGCGTTGGACAAAACACATCGCTAAAATTGTCAGCAACAACAACAACATCAAAATTATCACAAAGCTGTCCACCATGACCTCTACCAAAGACATTACTGCCAACAACAACACTACTACTGCAACTTCTACTGCTACAACTACAACCTCTGCTACCACCACCACCACCACCACCATCAATGACAACAACAACAACAAAACAAATTTCGCTGAAGTTCTACAGCAAAAGAAAACAATTGTCACATTCACTGCCCAGCAAATTAATGAAGCAAAAGCACTTCTTAGTAAAGAAGGATCAAATTTATGTCTACGCATTCCTAAGAACATTATAGAACACACACAAAAAAGAACAATTATTTACAAAGTAATAAGCACAAAAACAAGAAGACCAGAAAATGCACCACAACAGACAATTGAAAAATGCCTTCGCCCTATATGGGCATGCAAAGAATATGTGAACTGGTGGCACAAATATGGTACAGTTCAAGTCCAATTTCAAACTGAAGATCTGCCCAAATGGTTCTCAACACTAACTCTCCACACAGATGAGTTAGTGATGATAACGACATATCTCCACCAAAGAGTGACAAAAGTCACAATAAAATAATGTGCCTCCAGAAATAGATACACAATAGCAAATATCTGCCATCTGTTTTGAAATGGAGGAGAGCAACATACTGGAAATTGCTGTAATGGATGGGTAAGGCGATCGAAATCCTGCTACAAATCGATCAGGAATCTATCAACAAAATTCCAAATTCCACTGAACTAACAGACGACCACAAACTATATATAGTGGCAGAAGGCAGGAGGCGATGCTGTTATCTGTGTAACAGTGAAATGCATTTAAAAGTAAGTGTCCAACTGCCACAAAACAAGAACAACAATCACCACCACAACATGAAAAATTTGAAAAAAGGTCTACAACCCACACCACCATCAACACAAAAGATAAACAACAAAGGGAGTACAACAAAAGAAACACACCAACCAAACCCACCACCAATTGAGAAATCAACAGCACCAGGAAAAACATCACCAACAACAGCAAGAACTACAGAAACAGAAAAGCAAAGAGAAAATAGAAAACTGATTCCCCTTCCCCTATATCACATACACCACACACAAACAATCAACAACCAGCAGCAATGAAAACAATAACACAACCACTTACACAAACATGCATAGATGCATACACAATATGCCCTTACTCTCTTCCAATTCCTCAGAAATTTTGTCAGAACACCAAAGCAGTGAGGAATGGCAAAGAGCCAGAAAAAGAAGGAGGAGGAGGAGCAAGAAAAGAACAAAACCAAACGCAAATAAAACTGGCAGGTATACAACTCCCGAAAACATTTTGAACACTAGCTCAAACACCACCAACACCACAAAAACATATGCAGCAACGATGCTCACAGCCATCAACATGAGAAATACAGAGTTGATGGAATACATTAATACAAAAGCAAACTTGACACACAAAGACATCAAAACAAGCAATCACCCAAACACAACATCACCAGAACACATTAAAATATTGCATATCACACCAACCCTGCACCACAGACTAATTACTATTACTATTGTAATCTCCTTGAGGAAAAACCTAAGGAGGAGACACAAAAACTTTCGAATGGTAAGTAAGTCTCTATTCCTTTCATTTGTGTTTTAAAACACACACACACACTTCATTAGTATTATGATCAAGATTGGTTGTGTAAATGCTTGAGATTCCCTTGGAAACAAGGGTACCTCTTAAATGACATAAAGTCTCATGATTTAGATATCATAGCCACAAGTGAGACCAGACTCCATAATCACGGGCCCTAAAGTCCATATTTAGCGGACAGTTAAACATTTATTTTTCTCCCTCTCTACCTAGAATAGGCAGTAGTGGCATGATGGTACTTTTGCGCAAGAGTCTGGATCTCGAAATAAATACAATATTTGTAGAGCTGGAGGGTAGACTGGTTGTCCTGGATGTTGGCAGCATCAGTGGGTGTGCTTTTCAACTCATATCAGTCTATGAAGTGCCTTTAACAGGTCAGCTGGATTTCTTTTGACGTCAAGAAGTATTTCTAGGAACATCTCATCCTTTACTTTTAGTGCACGATTAGAATGCTACCTTGGACATGCATCTAGACTATGTAGGGACTGATAGGAATAGATGGGGATGCAAAAGCCTGAGTGACCTGCTCAGACACTTCCGACTATTGGACAGGTACTGACTCGACCACCTGAATGCACCAATGTGAACATGGAGCAACCGCATTGAGTCGTCCAGATTGTATCTAGATAGAATACTGTGTAGGACAGTCGATAGAGATAGTGTAGGGTGTCCACAACTCCACATAGTCAGCTACACAGATCACAAACTTGTGACGTGCACACTAGACTCAGATAAGGCACATAGGCAGGGTCCTGGTTACTGGAAACTGAATGCGTCTTTCCTGTCAAGACAGGTTTATAGAGACTGGATTAGCATGCTAATGAAGAGGGCTTTGATGGGAGCCATCATCAACAACAAATGATGGTTTGTCCTCAAGAGATCAATAAAAGCCAAATCAATTAGGTATAGCAAAGCGCTAGTGATAGATAGAAACAAAATAGAGGGTGACCTAGTTAAGAAACTAGAAGAGGTGATTAGAAGTGATTAGCTCTGACAAATTGCCAAACACGAAGGATGCAGACTAGGATGCATGCTCTAAGAAACAAAGGTGTTGGAGCCACGTGAGAGGCCCAGATCGTGGAGGCGCAACAGGCTAACAAAGCCATCATTTGATCTCTGATGGATGAACAAGGGCATGAATTATTCGAGGCTAGTAAAATGTGTGAGGCCTTTCAGCAGCACCTTGCTCGTCTGTTTGAGACAAGTAGCGAGCTAGAACACAGAGTGAACTTCAGTTCCTACCTGTACAGCTTGCCAGGGCCCTCAGCAAGAGAGGCAGAATGTTGTGAAGGTGCCATCACAGCAGCAGATGTGTGGGATATGATGGCAGAGTGCTTGAGGGACAAATTGCTGAGTTTGGATGGTCTGCCCTATGAGCTTTACAGTTGTATGCCAGACTTGTTTGGAGGCATATTGGGAGCATCCCCAGTTTTGTGAGCCAAGCAGCCATAACACTGCTAAAGAAAGACCCAAACAAGGGGGACGTAATAGATAACTTTAGGCTCATCACTCTGCTTAATGCAGATTTGAAGATTTTGGCCAAGGTGCTAACCAAGAGGTAGGTACTTGTCATTGAGAAACTGGTTGACAAGACGCAAACATGCACCATGCCGGACCAGAGCACCCATGACAACCTCCACCTCATGCGCTACATAGACAGGTTAGTTAAAGAACCTGGCATGGGTGGGGCACCAATCTCAAATCATTCCAATACCCAAAAAAGGCGATTTATCCCTCATCACCAACTACAGGGGTATATCTCTAATGTCAATTGCTGCAAAACTGTACAACAAACTGATCCTAAATCGTCTTGTCCTTTTTGTTGAACCTTTGCTCCGAAAGAACCAAAATGGATTCAGACATGGGCGCTCAACGCTGAGCCAGATACTATGCCTACGCAGACTTATTGAAGAATCAAAAGCATTTAATCGCGATCTTGCAATGGTATTTGTAGACTTTTCTAAAGCGTTCAATTCTGTAGATAGGTACAAGATGTTTGAAATCCTTAAGCTCTATGGGATACCAGACAAAATCATTTCTGCCATCAAGGTCCTCTACACAGATACGTCTTCAACCATCTTAACCCCTGACGGAGAAACATCATCTTTCTCAATCAAAGCCGGAATACTGCAGGGAGACACACTCGCCCCATTTCTTTTCATCATTGTTGTTGATTATGTGCTACGTATGTCAGTTGATACCATCTCTGGCAAGGGCTTTGAAATAAAACCAAGAAGAAGTTCCAGACACCCAGCTGAGTACTTGACAGACACTGACTTTGCTGACGACATCGCTCTTATCAGTGATTCTCTCTCCAATGACCAGTCTCTTTTACAATCTCTCGAACAAGCCTCAAATTGTGTAGGTCTTTACCTCAATGAGGCCAAAACTGAATATATAAACAAGTGCCTGTCCAACAGTGATTGCATCATCCACACTCTCAACAATGCACCCTTAAATATGGTTTCTGATTACAAATATCTTGGGTCATACATATCATCATCTGGAAAATATTTTCTAACTAGAAAGGGTATGGCCTGGTCAGCCTGTAATGACATGCATAAGATCTGGTCATCAAATCTAAGTAGAGACTTCAAACTTGAAATATTCAAAGCCACAGTCGAACCAATTCTACTATATGGCTCAGAAACCTGGACGTTATCAAAGAAGCTTGAGAGGCGGTTGGATGGAACCTACACTCGCCTCCTTATGAGAGCTCAAAATCTCTCGTGGAAGTGCCATCCAACCAAAATGCAAATATATGAGAAACTACCACCTGTATCATCTCTTGTGAAAGGTAGGAGAGTCCAGTTTGCTGGACATTGTTGTAGAGCTGAAAAAGAAGTAATTTCTACTCTTCTCCTCTGGAAGCCATCTACTCGCAATACCAGAGGGCGCACACTCTCCTACCCTGATGTAATCTCCAGGGATACAGGCATCCAGCAACAGGACCTCCATAATGCTATGATGGACCGTGAAGTCTGGCGTAACATAGTAAATTCCATTGTCTCGACCACGGTCGAACAATGATAATGATGATGGGTGGGGCACTGATCAATTTAGATCACTCCAAGGCTTTCAATAGGGTAGACCATCGATACTTGGAGGCTGTCCTCATAGTGGCTGGTTTCGGTCCCGTCTTCTGCAAATGGATCACTGCCTTATACAAAGGCATCCATTCACTAATTTGTATGAATGGGCATCTATCAAGACCATTCAACACTGCATGTTCAGTCCATCAGAGATGCCTTCTCTCTTCGCTTCTGTACGTATTGACCCCCGAGCCACAACTGCAGAAACTGGTGATACTGAGGGGCATCCCAAGAGAATTGGGATGCAGGATGAGCATGTACACATACACGGATGATGTCACCATCATAGTGTCTAGCCATGACCACATCGAGCTGGTTGGCGAGACACTGAAAGACTACAAATGGTAACAGGAGTGAAGATTAACCGGGAAAATTCAGTGGGCTTGCAGCTTGGCACCTGATGAAGCAAGCCCATGCTGTCATGGGATGCTGTACTGACAGTCCAGTCAAATTGCTCAGGGTCTGGTTGGTCCAGACCTCCAAACAGAGAACTGGGACGAGATAACAAGTAAGGTGGTCACTCTCACCTAGCAATGGGCCGAGAGGAAGCTGTCCCTAGAAGGTTGGGTGGAGGTGGCGAACACGTACATCGCGTCCGTCATCTACTACCCCTGACCATCGTGCCTTGTCCCGACCCTACCATCACCAAACTAGAATGAATCGTTAATGATGCACAGTCTCGTGCTGAGACTGCGACATCTCCAGCTCTATGTAGATGATAGTGAATAGGCGTGGTCACCATTTGTGAAGCGCACTTTCCCACACCTCATCTCCATGACCGAACTGCAACCATGGATAAAGAAGAGACTGAGGAAGGGCAAATGGCACCGTGAGTGTTGTGTTGCTCCCAAGCAACTCTGTCAGTCTGTCTATCTATCTATCTTTCTTTATCTATCTATCTATTACTGTTTCTATCTCAAGCTCTCTCCAATACACAACTAAACTTGACACTTACAGGCACTGTCCAACTTGGATTCCTTCATTGACTCATTTCAGTAATACAGTTCAATTCTTTTATCTTTTTCTTGTTTCAGTCATTAGACTACAGCCTTGCTGAAGCAATACCTTGAAGAATTTTTACATGAACTAATTGATCTTTTAAGACAGATGCTTGTTTTAACATGTCATTTGCCAGACAGCAAAGTTATGGGGACTTAAACAAACCAACATGGGTTCTTGAGTGGTGTATTCTGGGACTGACACAGCCACAAAGACACACATACACACTTGTGTATATGTATGATGATGATTATCATGATCATGATGATCATCATTGTTTAAACGTCCACTTTCCTGCTGGCATGGTTTGACTGAGGGCTGGAGAGCCAGAAGGCTGCACCAGGCTCCAATCTGACCTGGCAATGTTTCTACAGCTGGATGCGCTTCCTAACGCCAACCACTCCGAGAGTGATATGTGGATGCATTTTACGTGCCACAGGCACAGAAGCTGGTCAAGCGGTCCTGGCATCCATCACGTTCAGATAGTGCTTTTTATGTGCTACTGGCACAGGAGCCAGTCAGAAGGTACTGGTATCAGTCACATTGGGGTGATGCATTTTATGTGCCACTGGAATGGAAACCAGTCATGGGGCACTGGCCACAGCTGTGATTTTTGGTTTTACCTGACTCAACAGGCCTTCTCTAGGACATCATATTGTGTGATGCATCAGGTGTACTCTCAACAGGGTCAGACATGCAACACTGGCATCGGCCATGGATACGATTTCACTTTAGTTGCCAGGTCTTCTCAGTTGCACAACATATCTCCAAAGGTCACTTGCCATTGCCTCAGTGAGGCCCAATGTTCAAAGTTCATGCTTCACCACCTCATCTCATGTCTTCCTGGGTCTACCTCTTCCATAGCTTCCGTCTACAAGTAGGGAGTGGCACTTCCTCACACAGCTGTCCTCATCCATACTTAACCCATGACCATACCAGCGCAGTCATCTCTCTTGCTCACCACATTTGATGCTTCTTCTGCACAACTTTTCTCTCAGGGCGCTTACACTCTGTTGTGTATGCACACTGACATTACACATCCAGTGGAGCATACTAGCTTCATTTCTTTCAAGCCTACGCATATCCTCAGCAGTCATGGCCCATGTTTTACTGCCGTGTAACATGGCAGTTTGCATCATACAGTCTACCTTTCATCCTGAGCGAGAGGCCTTTAGTTGCCAGGAGGGGTAGGATCTCCCTGAACTTTGCCCAGGCTATTCTTATTCTAGTGGTAACACTCTCTGAGCATCCACCCCAACTACTACCTTGCCCACCTAGGTAGCAGAAGCTAACAACTACTTCTAGTTTTTTCCCTTGTCATGTGATAGAATATGTTTTCTGTATATCTTCAGTGCTTATTGCCCCTGTGCATTGGCCACACACAAAAACTATTTTCCTGGTTACCTTCCTTTGATTTTGCTAAACCTTTTATGTGTCCATAGCTTACACTGGGTGCATTGTAAGGAGCTTCTACCCATGCCTTTTCTACCTCTACGCTGGTTCAAATGGCCTTTACAAACTCTTTACATGAACACCACCCTGTACATAACTCGATGTCCCCCTACATGGCCTTGCTTTTTGATTTTTGAGCCAAAAAACTAACCAACTAACTAACTAACTAACTACAGATCAAGCAGGATCATCTACCTGAAGGGGTTTGTGATTTGTCAACTTTCCTATTTACTAAGACTTTCGTTTTTGCTAGGTTAACCCTAATCCCCTTTGATTCTAGACCTTGCTTTCACACCTTAAATTTCGTCTCCTGTTCTGACAGTGACTCAGCTATTAGAGCAAGATCATCAGCATAGAAGACCTCCCAAGGGCAGCCTGTCTTGAATCTCTCTGTTATTGCCTGGAGGACTATAATGAACAAGACCGGCTGATGACTGATCCCTGGTGAACCACTTCTAACCAGAATTCTTCACTATACTCGTTGCCAACCCCCACCTTACTAACAGCATCCCTGTGCAGGGTTTGTACAGCTCTTAACAACCACTCCTACCAATCCCCAGTCTCCATGTTGACCACCAGAGAAGGGATCAGGGGACCCTGTCAAGGGCTTTTTTCGTGTCAATGAAAGCCAAGTATAGAAGTTTATCTTTGGCTAGATATTTCTCCTGCAGCTGTCTTACCAGAAATATAGCATCAGTGGTGCTTCTGCCTGGCACAAAACCAAACTGCATCTTATCTAGGCTAACTCTCTCCCTAATTAGTTGGACTATGACCCTCTCTGTAACTGTCATCACCTGATCCAATAATTTGATACCTCTGTAGTTATTTCTATCTAAAGCATCACCTTTCGCCCTTGTGACAGTTTGAATATGGTGCTGCAACACCAGTCATTGGGTATGACTCCTTCATGAACTACATGATGGTGGGTGACAAGACCCTAATCCACACCACCCGATATTTTAAGCATCCCTGCAGTGTCTTCATATCCTTAATTGCTTTATCTACAGGGTCCCTCAATTGGGTCAATCTTTGGAAGATTCTCCTCCTCCCAATTCATTCTCCACATTCAGCAGTCTTTCATAATGCCATCTCCAAGCCTCTTTCTTTGCAGAATCATTAAACACAAGGGCACCATCTTCCATGCAAACACATTTCTCTCCTATAGCATCACAGTTTTCTCTCACACACTGTGGAAACTAGGGATAGATGAATGGTTAGTGAAAGCTGTGCAAGCCATGTAAAAGGATGCTGTCAGTAAGGTGAGGGTTGACAATGAGTACAGTGATGAATTCTGGATAGGGGTAGGGATCCACCAAGGATCAGTGCTCAGCCCCCTCCTATTCACCACAGTCCCCAGGCAATAACAGAGGAATTCAGGAGAGGATATCCCAGGGGAGCTCCTCTATGCTGATGACCTTGCTCTAATTGCTGAGTCACTATCAGAACTAGAGGAGAAATTTCGGGTGTGGAAGCAAAGATTAGAATCGAAGGGCCTTAGAGTCAACCTAGTTAAAACCAAAGTCCTAGTAAGTAGGAAGTCAGACAAATCGCAAATTCCTTCAGGTAGATAGCCCTACTCGATCTGTAGAAAAGGTGTAGGTAGAAACTCCGTAAGATGTACCCAGTGTAAGCTATGGATGCATAAGAGGTGCAGCAATATCAAAGGAAGGCTAACTGGAAAGATAGTTTTTGTATGTGGCAGATGCTCAGGAGCAATAACACAGAAAATGTGCAGAGAACAGCTTCTGCCACATTCCTAGGGAGAAAAACTAGAAGTAGTTGATAGCTTCTCTTACCTAGGTGACCAAGTCAGTGGCAGGGGTTGATATTCTAAGAGTGTAGCTGCTAGAATAAGAATAGCCTGGGCAAAGTTCAGAGAGCTCTTACCTCTGCTGGTGACCAAAGGCCTCTCGCTCAGAGTAAAAAGTAGACTGTATGACATATGTGTGCAATAAGCAATGCTACATGGCAGTGAAACATGGGCCATGACTGCTGAGGACATGCGTAATCTTGCAAGGAATGAAACCAGTATGCTCCGCTGGATGTGCAATGTCAGTGTGCATGCACAACAGAGTGTAAGCACCCCGAGAGAAAAGTTGGACTTAAGAAGCATCAGATGTGATGTGCAAGAGAGATGACAGCACTGTATGGCCATGTGTTGTGTATGGATGAGGACAGCTGTACAGCTGTGTGAAAAAGTGTCACACCCTAGCAGCAGAGAGAACCTAGCAGTAGGGGGAAGACCTGGGATGAGGTGATGAAGCACGACCTTCGAACATTGGGTTATACCGAGGCAATGATAAGTGACCGAGACCTTTGGAGATATGCTGTGCTTGAGAAGACTCAGCAAGCCAAGTGAGACTGTAACCATGACATATGCCAGTGTAGCTTAACCAGCCCGTTTAAGAGTACCCTTCAATCATTGGCCAATAACTGCACTTGCAAAGACCTGTTGAGACAAGTGAAGTCATTGTCACAGCCAATAACAGTACTTCTTGATTGGCTCCTCTGCCAGTGGTACATTAAAAGCACCGTTCAAGTGTGATCTTTGCCAGTGCCACCTGACTGGTTCCTCTGCCAGTGACATGTAAAAAGTATCATTTGAGCATGGTCGATGCCAGTGCCAGCTGACTGGTCCTGTCCTGATGGCATGTAAAAAAACCAGTCGAGTGTGATCATTGCCAGTACCACCTGACTGGCCCTTGTGCTGGTGGCATTTGAAAATCACCCACTACACTCTCAGAGTGTTTGGCGTTAGGAAGGGCATCCAGCTCTAGTAAGTTTGCCAGATTGGATTGAAGCCTGGTGCAGCCTTCTGGCTTGCCAGCCCTCAATCAAACCGTCCAACCCATGCCAGTTTGGAAAGCGGATGTTAAATGATGATGATGTTGAACATAAAACAACAAACAACAAATACATCAACCAACCTTTGCTATTTCTGTGTCTTGAGGATAAACCACAAAGTTTACAACTTTGATCTGGCTTGAATTTAGATCTGAGTAGTTTTTCACTGCTTCATACATTGTTCTGGGTAGGTTTTCAATGGGGTACTTCAATGTTCCAGCCCCTAATATAGGAAATGCAAGGCTTTTTGCACCCATTCTCTCAGCCTTTTCCAGACAAGTGGTTATTATTTGAGTCAAGTTTGCCAGATCTAAAAAAATAAGTGTTTAGCAATTGATAATGAACATTTTATTAAATTATTTTCTTATTACAGGAAGAAACCATTTAGTTGTAATAAATATATTCTCCTCTCACAACTGTCATTCCTATCACTCTTTAGTCCTGCAAGGGACAAGGCAACCTCACTCATGTTGCTGCTACAATAAAACAGACCCAATCCACCGTGTAAAATGGTTGTTGAATGAAGAGAGACAATGCAGACCCAAGCGGAGTCTTTAGTGTTGCGGAAGACATGACAACCTCTCTAGTGCTCGTGCCATGACAGAGAAAAACTCACCAATACAGAGAGTAAAACAGAGAAATATGTTTTAATATAGTCTTATTTATCAGTCACATAACTGTTGTTAGGCCATGAGGCTTTTTCCTTTCTATTTATATATAAAAGTGTCCTGTTCATCGATATCTTCTGCTTCCTTCCAATGATAACTTGGAAGAACAAATATAAAAAACAGGATGCTGACATTTGCTTTATGATTCTCACACAACATGCATAAGGTTCTCTTCAAACATTAACTGTTTCAATAAATCAATATCATATTATTGATACTTACTGAATCAGGGGAATTTTCATCCCAGGGAGGTAATGCCAGATGAAATACATTCTTACAGTTGAGGTTATATCCTTTAGTGATGGCTATTTTAGATGTAGAAATACCTTGAGGATATCTCTGGTTACATTCGTTTTGTATCTCAGGACCAGCAGCAAGGAGAATAAATTTGGAGATAGAACCATTGCTAAGCTCAAGGTTTTTATTGGTGCTGTTAACGATGACATCAAGCTGAAAAAGTAATTAATGGTAAACAACTAAGGACATTCCATGGAGAGAAGAGAGATACATTTGTGCAGTTGATATTGTTGTTAAGAAAGGCTCTACAGAATGGCTGTAGTAAGTTTGAGGTTGTTAAAGTTAGCAAAAGATGTACTCAAGATATCAGATGTGAAGGAAATAAAATGTTTGAGTTTGATTGAGAAAATGTTTTAATTAACTTTAATGATTCCTCATTTGGAATGAAATAACAATTAATATAAATAAGTTACATGAATCTATTTACTCACAGATGCATTAGAAATTGAATCAATCATTAGGTTTATTTCAATGCCATCATATTCTTTGGATGTCTCATTAGTTCTGGGTGTCATAGAGGATGGTTCCTGTTGTGAGCCAGGAAGGGATGCATTTGACGATGCAGTGTCTGGAAATAAACAAAATTCTTTATTTGCTTTGTTTTGTTTCTATTTTTAATCAAACATTCTTCTCTGTATTTAAAGAACTACTTTATTCCATATCGGTTGGAAATTTTGGCACAGGGCCATCAATTTCAAGAGGCACCAAAAGTTGATTTTTTTGACTCCAGTTTTCAACTGGTTCTCATTTTATTGACCCTGAAACGATGCAACTCAGACTGATGAAATGCAGCTAAACATTTCACCCAATTTGCTGATGATTGTACCAGCTCACCACCTCACAACAGCAGCAGCAGCAGTAGTAGTAGTAATAATAAGTGCAATGTATACAAACAGCCTGCATGGATGGAAAGATAAACCAGTAAATAATCCCACTAAGAGCAGATGTATTTTTTTCTACTTGAAGCAAGCAAAGGGGAAACTAATAAACCCAACCAACTAATAAGAATAATTGCTAAACATGACCTTTACAAGAAAACAAAGGATACACAGATTGAAATCCTCAAAATAAAAACTACAATTAAAAACCAAATGACAAAAAATGCTTATCATTCCATAGACAAAACATTCTATTCAAGTAGAACA
>NW_021833035.1:0-5000 GCF_006345805.1 Octopus sinensis
AGTGCCTAGTAGTGCAATTTTCTGTATGTTATATGTGTTTGTAAGTCCTGGTGTTTTTGTTATGTATTTATCTGAATATTTTTTTATCATGCCTAATGCACCATGATAGGAATTGTTTCTGTTTTCAGATTCCACATTCTAGTTACCTCTATTTCCAGGTCTTTGTATATTGAGAGTTTCTCCATTTCTTTTAGAGACACGTTGTCATCTGCCGGTATTGATACATCAATTAGAAAGCATTTTTTTCTTCATGATCTCTGACAACTATATCTGGTCTGTTGGCCTTAATTTCTCTATCTGTGTGTATCGGCATATCCCAGAGTATGGTTGCTTTCTCGTTTTCTGTGACCTTTTCTGGTGTGTGCCTATACCATCTTTTTTCTGTTGTTATTCCATAATGTTGGCATAGCTTCCAATGTATGTAGGTTCCAACTCTGTCATGTCTGTGAATATATTCCTTCTTAGCCAGGACTGGGCAGCTAGAGATAATTTGATTTATTGTTTCTTGTCCATCTCCACATATTCTGCAGTTACTTGAAATATTTCGTTTCATTACATGTTTTTGGTAATTTCTGGTGAGGAGGCTTTGGTCTTGTGCTGCAATTAAAAATCCCTCTGTTTCTGCTTTGAGTCCTGAGCTTCTCAACCATTGCTGGGATTTTTCTTTGTCTATTTCTTTTGCGTTTAGTTTAGTCCAGTATTTACCATGAAGGGGCTTTTCTTGCCATCGTTTTATCATGGTTCGTTGCTGTTCTATTTTTAGTTTGGATTTCATTTGTTTTATAGCTCTTGTTGTTTCTTTATCTTCTTCTTCTTCTTCTTCTTCTTCTTCTTCATGTTATTAGGTGGTATGATTTCTTGTTTGTATTTGTCAGCTTCCTTAAATACTGAGAACAGTTTTTTGTTTTGCTCGTGTTTTGCCGCTATCTGGATCAGTTTTCCTTCCTTCTGAAGTAGATATTTTTGCAGTCCTATGGTGGTTATTTTATAGTAGTTTTCCAGCTGTATAAGGCCTCTACCACCTTCTATACGTTGTATATATAGTCTTTCTATGTCAGATTTTGGGTGATGCATCCTAGATCCTGTCATTATTTTTCTTGTTTTCCTATCTATTTTGGTCAGTTCATTTCGTGTCCAGTTAAGGATATTGTAGCTGTAACTTATAACTGGGACAGCTAAAGTGTTGATACCTATTATCCTGTTTTAGCATTGAGCTCTGTTTTTAGTATTGATCTAACTCGTCTATAATATTCTTTTTTTATTTTCTCTTTCATTTGTGTGTGTTGTGTCTTATCTAGTTCATGGATTCCTAAGTATTTGTAAGTTTGGCTTTGGTCTAATTCTTTTATTTCATTGGTTTTATCTAGTGTGATGTTGTTACTCTTAACTAGTTTTCCTCTTTTCATGGTTACTTTGGCGCATTTTTCTAATCCAAATTTCATATCCATTTCTTTGGTAAATCCATGAACTGTCTTTAATAGTGTTTCCAGCTGTTTGTCATTTGCAGCGTATAGTTTTAGGTCATCCATATATAAAAGGTGGCTGATCGTTTTGCCGTAACATTTATATCCGCATCCAGTTCTATTTAGTATATCAGACAGAGGTGACAGTGCCAAGCAGAAAAGGAGTGGAGAGAGCGTGTCTCCCTGGAATATTCCTCTTCTAATGGGGATGTCTTTGGTTTTCATGAGTCCCTCTTTTGTTTGGAGGTGTAGGACTGTTTGCCATTTATTCATAGAGTGCCCTATGAATTTTATAATTGTTGGTGCTACTTTGTTAATGGCTAGTGTTTCGAGGATCCATGTGTGGGGGATGCTATCAAAAGCCTTTTTGTAGTCAATCCAGGCCATACTGAGGCCTTTCTTCTTTCTGTGGCTGTCTTCAGTTATGGCTTTATTAATCATTAGTTGATCTTTACAGCCATATGAGCCTTTGCGGCATCCTTCCTGCTCTTCTAGAAACAGGTCGTTTTCGTCCAGGTGCTTGTTCAACCTTTGCGATATCACTGCAGTGTACATTTTGCCTTGTATATTGTAGGGAGACAGGTTATTGGTTTGTAGTTTTCTGGTTTTGCTGTCTCATTTGATTTGGGAATTAAGATGGTTTTCCCCTTCGTGAGCCATTCAGGCATTGTCTCTGGCTCTGCTAGTATGTTAAAGTTTTCAGCCAGTTTTTTGTGCATTCCTGTTAGATATTTCAACCAGAAGTTGGGGATCTTGTCATGCCCAGGTGCCTTCCAGTTGCTTAGTCTTTGCAGTGGCTGGGTGACCTCTTCAGTTGTTATGGGGGTCCAAAGTTGCTCAGATGCTGTGTTTGTTGTTTTAATACTCCTTTTTTTTGGTTGTTCGTTCGCCGACCATATTTCTCTCCAGAATTCTTCCATTTCTTCTGCCGTTGGTGCTGCAGTGATTTCTATTTTATTTTTATTTTTGCCAAGTTCTTGGTAGAACTTTTTGGGGTTGGAGTTGAACTTTTTGTTTCGTTCAAAGAAGCGCTGGCGTTTCTCGTACCGGCGGATCCATTGTGCTTTGGCAAGGATATCTTGCTTTAGTTTTTCTTTTATCTCAGGTAAATCTTTTTCTGTGATGTTATATTTGCGGAGTATTTTTGTTTTCTTTTTGTTGCTCAGTAGCGTTGATTGTCTACTGATTTCATTAAGAATCGACAGATCTTTTCTCATTTTTTGTATTTTGTTTTGGATGTTATTTATCCACAGGGTTTGTTTGGGTGGTGGTACTCCTGTTTGGATGGGTTTGAGTGAGTATCCAGCTTCTTTTGTGGCTGCAGTGGCTGCTGCGCATATTAAGTCATTTAGCTCAGTGATATCGCTTTTTGTTTCAGTGGCTATTAGTTCCGTGACGGCTAGGTTTATGCTGTTTATAATTGGTGTTGTTGTTTCGTCTGTTTTGATTTTTGGGAGATATGGTCGGTGGTCCATTTTGAGCTCTGTGGTTTTCAGTTCTTTGATTATTTTACTTTTTATATTATCATAATCATTAGGCCCCACCTTCGTTGTTTCCAGGTTTTAGATTTGTGTCGCTTTCTTTCTTATTTATATGTTTGTTTGCCGTGTTTTGGCTTGCTGTTTGTCGTGTATTATTATGCATCCTTACGGTCTGGGTTTGTTGTTTTTTGTTTACATCGTGTTTGTTGGGAATGTTACGTTTGTCTTCGTGTTTTACTGTTTCATTGTTTATATTATTGGGCATTGTTATGTGGCTTCTATCTACATTTTCCTGGTGTATTTTTTCTTTTAGATGTTCTATTTCTATTTCTGATATTTTTTGCGTTGAGAATGTATCTTCGTACGTTAGCTAGTTTATTAGGGTTCATTGCTGTATCTAAGTCTATAATTATGTTATTTTCCTTCCATATTTTATATGTATGTGTTGTTGTGTTTTCATTTTTTGGGTAGAGAACTGCTGTGAAGTATGCGTGTAGGATAGAAATGTATTCCTCACGTGTCCATTTATGTCTTTTGGGTTTTATTTGCGGGACATGAGGATCAACGTCTGGCCCATTATTTTGACGGTCGTCATTTTCGTAGGGTACCGGTCCGTTCATTTCTGTTGTCACATTGTTTTGCACGTGTAGTTTTTCGTACATTTTGTGTTATAAGTTTAGAGTACTTACTTCCTGATTGTTATTCTTGGGTTGAATAATATCGGTGGTATTTAATTTCTTCGTAGTTTTTTTGTACATGGTGTTTGGGGTCGGGGATGATCTGGTGTTGATGGATCGCAATGTTTCACGCATGTTTACATGTGTTGTGTTAGAGGTAGAGATGATATCGAGTTAAAATACATCATTTCGTTTCGAAAATAGTAATAAATTTCAATGAGTATTACTTACTCGGGTATAGTCCAATCCTTTGTTAGTAAATCTTTGGCTCCATACGTTGTCTTTGTTTTCGATGTTTGTGGATAGATTTCGGAGCTCTGTTTTATCGTTCTTACATCTTAAACGTCTCCCGGTGTTCTATTATTATTATTATTATTATTATTATTATTATTATTTATTATTATTTATTATTATTATTATTATTATTATCTCTCTATATATAAATGGTAAAATGTCTGTCTGTGTGTGTACCCTTTATACAAATCCACAATTTTTCAGTTAGAGGCATCGCACTTTCTATGGTAATTCAAAACCGTCCAAGGATGGTCGTGCAGATCTTTAAATTTCCCCAGTCACCCCGCAGAGCCATTAGAAAATCAATAGAAGTGACTTTTTGGGGAATTTTCTATCCAAAACCCAATCAAAATGCCCGAAACTTGATACGCCTGCTAGCTGTATGTGATTAGTCGGAGATTTGGACAGTACTCGCGTGTATGCTTGCACGCACGCAGCTGTATATGCATGCACTAGCACTATGACCCGATGTTGCCGGATCATAGTGCTAGTTATTATTATTATTAGTATTATTATTATTATTATTATTATTATTATTATTATTATTATTATTATTACATCTTTAGCCAATACTTCTATCAAATTATTATTCTCATTAAAAATAGCTGCGAGCTGGCATAATCGTTAGCACAACGTGCAAAAAAAAATGGTTATCACCATTTCATCTGTTTTTACATTTTCAGTTCAAATTTCGCCGAGGGCCATTTCGCCCTTTATCCTTTTAGGGTCGATAAAATAAGTGCCAGTTGAGTACTGACGGCGATATCATCCTCTTAGTCCCTCCCACAAATTTTCAAGCTTTGTATCTCCAGCAGAAAGTATAACTTCTCATTAATCTACACAATAAAATACTTCACCATAAAAGCACCCCATCACAGTTATGAAAACCGAAACAAAACGTTCATTTACCTGTTTTATTCTTTCAGGAAAATGTCCCGTGGATTTCGTTTACAACGGTTATCTTCCTTCTAACAATGATTTGGGTATCACTTATACTCAGAATTATACACAGTGTTTCAAAAAATGTGAAGCGGAACCAAACTGTCAGTCATTCGAATACTCCTTAGACACACAGAATGCCGAAT
>NW_021833035.1:7500-25000 GCF_006345805.1 Octopus sinensis
TGGGTTCGACTAAAAGACAGCTTCATGTTAGAGGAAAATTAGCATCCCCACAAGGCCACACCACCCAGTGCCGTGTTGACACACGACCAATAATGTGGTGAGGATTTCTCCCCCCTTATAATATTGGGGAACAGACCCAGGCCAGCAGGACAGATGTAGTGAACACCAAGCCTTAACCACCGGAATGGGTTCGAAGGCTAGAAGCACATCTAGCTCGGCTGATTATTTCCTACTTTAGCTTATATTTCTTGTTTTTATCTTTTATATCCCATATTAAACTGCTTAAGCTGGTGCTAGCTATTTTATTTTTTGCTTTAAAGGTGCTTTCATGGTAGGCTATTCTGCTTTTTATGTAATTTTCAGTGGATCCTATGTAGTAATAATTTTGTCCTTCCGATTCTACCTCACACCTATAAATTAAATTTTTGTATTTGCACAAGTTTCGTAACGAGCAATGGTTTTTAAATTTACAATCGGTACATTCATTTTCAGTTTCCCTTTCAATAAAGCTATGCTCATTTTCCCCATCTATAGTGTTATTTCCATTTTGTTTATCTGCAATGTTTTGATTCGTAACCATGGGTTCTTTCTTTTGGCTACTCCGATTCTTATTTGTTTTTATATTTGGTATTTATATATATTTTGTGTTCATTACTTCTGTTATAATTATTTTCATATTTTCCGGTTTATTGCTAATGTTATTACTTTTATTATTATTATTATTATTATTATTATTATTATTATTATTATTATTATATTATTATTATTATTATTATTATTATGTGTTTTTTTTCTCATTTTAGGTTGCAAATTTAAATTTTTTCCTATCCAATTGGTGGACATTACGGGTTACCTCCTTTCCTTTACGAGTTGTATTTTCCAAATTTTCTTTATTATCAGCAACATTATGATCAGCAAGCAGTTTATCAGGACTGTTCTTACCTCTATTATTATAGAAATCATTCAGTATTTTATTATTCAGTGCAGATATAATTTAAAATAATCTTATTGTATGTTTATTGCATTTATTGCACTTATATATGGGGTGTAGCACTTTATTGTGTTTTTATGGGCCCTTTTTGCCATTTGTGTCAGTATCTCAATATCAACTTTCCTTATTTCATTGGGCCTTTTTAAGCTTCAACCAGTCATATACATGCGATATATTCATTTCTTTTCTTCTTTCAAGAAATACTTGTGCTTGACGCTTTTTAAAGTGTGGAAAAGTTTTACACAGAACTAATACCACTCTGTAAACTACAAAGCCTGATCCAAAAAGAAAGAAGAGCAAGTCGACATCACTGGGGGTATTTGCAGTCGCAGGTTTTATAGCAGAGTATCCTCCCAGTCATTGACCGATCAAAGGCTAACCTCAAGACAGCGGTGAATGATTTCACTACAGAGTTACCTTCTCCTAGATTACCTTCACAAAAGCTTTGTTAAATACTGTAACTCCATCCACTCCTTATATATTTATACAAACACACACAAAGGTATAGAATATGCTTTTTTCTTTTTATTTTAAATATAAATGAAATTAAAATACAGATATATATATATATATATATAAACAAACGAAGGGTATATAAAAGGAATCATTCATAAATATGTATAAATATGTTATATGTTATATATATGTATGTACGTATGTGTGTATAGATATAAAATAGCGAATATAATAAAATGTAGTAGAATGGAATAGAATATGAAACGAATGAGAATATAAAAATGTTATTTATGTGTATAGATATAATATATAGAATATAATAGAACGTAATAGATTGTAATAGAATATGAAAATATATAAATCTTTAAATCTTTGAAATGTTTCAGCGTCAAAGCTGCGGTCATTCTGGGACACCACCTTTGAATGAGCTTCACCATTATCTGAAACCTCCTCTGATATGTGGCATTTGATCAATGAAAGAGTTTGATGCTGCTGCCCTCATCTGTGAGGTAGGCTTATCTGGAACCCTTCACAGGAAGAGATCCATTTTCATTTTGAAGGCACCTACATCCACACCATGTAGGTCTCTCGGGCATTTTGAAAGGGAATTGAAGAGCTGTGGGCCTTTGAAGCTCAAGCTGTTGCAGTATCTGGTCCTGTATATTGAAGGCAGTATACAGTGGCGCACCGTTCTGCGGTTTGAGTAACTTTCAATGCCAAAGTTTGGTGCAAGGCCTTCCAGGATTTTCCACATGAATTCCACTGCGTATATTTCCTGCCTTCGTGCTAGGGAGAAGAGTTTTAATTCTTTCAATTTTTCCCAATAGCTGATACGTTGCATTTAGACGATTTTATTAGTGTAGCTTCGGTAGATTGCTTCGAGTTCCGCTGTGAATTTTATATTGTGTGGTGACCATATTCCGGAGCAGTAGTCAAAGCGGCTGAGGAGGTATGTCCTCCAAAGGGCAATCAATGTCTCCTTTTCTCTTGTTTTGAAAGTTCGGATGATCCATCCAGCTATCCGTCTGCATTTTATTATCACATTGGTAATATTCACTGGAAAAGATGCATTATTGCTCATGTCAATGCCGAGGTGTCGCACCGATTTGATTCAGGGGTTTCAATTCCTCCCGGGCCAGTGTACCCTGTCTGCATGTCGTTTAGCTTCGTGTGCTGGTAGTGTAGGGACTTGAATTTTCCTGTATTAAACTGCATGTTGTTGTCCAACTGTATATTGCGTGCAATTCTCGTTACAGATGTGCAATATTTCCTGGGTTTTGCATTGTCTGAGACTTTCGTGTCATCTGCATCGCCAGCAAGGGTCGCTTGCTATTTGAGCAGCTGTGTGCATGTTTGAGAGGGCCACTATGGATAGCTGTGGCCCCAAGACAGTACTCTGTGGAACACCATTTATTATTTGAGTTTCCTTGGCGGTGGCTCCGTTGGCCACCACTGCCTGACATCTATCTTTTAGATAGTCGTGCAATCACTCTAGTGATTTTAGTTTTGATCTTCTATGCAAATGAAGATATTTGCTTCGTTTTGCTGCTGTTATTTCTACGAATGAGAAAATACATTGCGGAACTGTTATTTTAACGAGTTGTATCTATTTATCACTCACTGTGATGCACCTGCACTGCCAGACACTATTGAACTAGTTACGAGGGGCGTTCAATAAGTAATACCTCCGACCCACTTGCAGTTGTTTGATCTAGCTGAAATTTTGCATGTGCAATTATTTATATGTCTATAGATTAAGTGGTAAATTACAGCTCTGAACTAATTGTGGTTTCTGATTTACAGGTGTTTGAACCGAGTCAAGTGTGAAATGGAGCCTGTTGAATGTCGAGCAGTGATCCGGTTTTTGTATTTGAAAGGACGCACACCACGGGAGACTTTTGACGAAATGAAAGTAACTTATGGTGATGATGCCCCATCATATGACCTTGTAAAACGCTAGCATCGTGAATTCAAACATGGTCGGGACTCTGTGGAAACAGCTCCCAGATCTGGTCGCCCCCCTACTGCCATTGATGAGGCATCTGTCATATCAAGTTGAGGCTGCCATTTTGGAAGATCGACGCATAACTATTCGCCAAATAGCCCATGAGGTCAAGATTAGTACCCGGTCTGTGGAAACCAATCATTCATGACCATTTGCATATGCAAAAGGTGTCTGCCAGATGGATTCCCAGGTTGCTCACACCTTTCCAGAAGCAAGAACGCGTCGAGTGCTCGAGGATGAATTTGGAGATGTGCCAAGATGAGTCAAAAATTTTCAAAAGACTGATTACACAGGATGAAACGTGGGTCCATCACTATGATCCAGAGACAAAGCCCAGTCAATGCAGTGGAAGCACAGTGACTCACCTCCTCCAAAGAAGGCAAGGGTGCAGCCCTCCGCTGTCAAGGTCATGCTCACAGTCTTCTGGGACCAGGAGGGAGTAGTGATGACAGATTTCCTGGCAAAGGGTACCACAATTATAGGAGCCTATTATGCTTCACTTTTGAGGAAATTAAGAGAAGCTATCAAAATCAAGAGGCAGAGCAAAATCAGCAAAGGCATCCTCCTCCTGCAGGACAACGCTCCGGTCCACAACTCGATGGTCGCCAGATCAGAAGCACAGGCGTGCGGCTATGAAATCCTCCCCCATGCCCCTACTCTCTTGACCTTGCACCCTCGGATTTTCACCTCTTCCCAGCCATGAAGTTGTTTTTGAAAAGAAAGCGTTTCCCAGATAATGCAGCCTTGATTTCTGAAGTCACGTCATGGATGGAGGACCAATCTGGGATCTTCTACGAAAACGGTCTCCAGAGCTGCATCAAACGATGGGAGAAATGCGTAACTCTGGGTGCTTCCTATGTAGAAAAAGACTAATAACTGTGCCAAGTTTCGTTGCTCTACTGCTATGGGAAGTGGGTCAGGGGCATTACTTATTGAACGCCCCTCATAAGTGTCCCACTCATGAAAGGTCCATGCTAGATGTGTCGAAACAATTGTCGTGATTAATAATTTAAATTCTCGTATATACTCCATCTTCCGTTTTTTATCTACCATAATGTATATATATATGTATATATATATATATATATATATATATATATATTATATATAATATATATATATATTATATATATATATATATATATATATATATATATATATATATTTATAAGAATATAAAAAGGAATATAAAAATAGAAACATATAAAAAGCAATTTGAGAATATACAAGATATATATATTCTGCACGCACACAAACACACACACACACACACACACATGTACACACGTTGATGAATGGCCGTTGAATACTCATTAGTTTCTCCTCCATTTCCAGGATCCTACTTTTCGCCCTGTAGTGTGTCTAACAATCACCCTCCTCTTGGTTGGATTGCCTGTTTACTCGCCGACAATCCGATCATGTAACAGTTTGTACTCGGCTACATGTGTTACCAGCAGCGTTCAAGAGCGTCCAGTGTCACTCGAGAGCGTCCTAACATGTGTGTGTGTGTGTGTGTTGTGTGTGTGTGTGTGTGTGTGTGTGTGTGTGTATGTGTGTGTGTGTGTGTGTGTGTGTATGTGTGTGGTGTGTGTGTGTGTGTGTGTGTGTGTGGACGGAGTGTTGCGAAAAGCAACACCTGCCAAAAGACAGGAGTTGAAAGTTGGGTGAATGAATGTTGGAAGGAAAATCGATGTTCTGCCCCAAGAACTCTACTTTTGTATGCCACACTTGTTTGGAAACCTCTTGACAGATATTTACCAGAACTGGCAGCACAACAGAAGAATACTTTGAGTCGAGCAGTGCTAGCGTCGCTGAGAAGTGACCCAAACAACAGGAATCTCGTGATAATTTTCGGACCATAACTCTACTGAACGCACTGACACCAGGCGCACTGAGGTGATCACCATTGCTTTAAGGGACAACGAGGCAGTGATGACAACAAAAATCGTTCTGCAGATCTGTACCTAGAGATGCTCGTCGATCAGTCCAGCAGCGTAATTGTACACTGAATAAATTGCTCGGGACCCAGTTTGGCCCAGGTCTCCAAGTAGAGAAGAACTGGGTCGAGCAGGGTGACCTGTCTTACTCGGGAATCGACCCAGAGGAAGTTATCCCTGAAAGGTGGAGCAGAGGTGCCGAATGCTTACAACATTCCCATCATATTATCGCTTGAACATCGTGCCATACCCCGTTTCTCGCTGTAACAGATTGAAGAGACTCCTTTTCTGCTTTCTTTGAAAAGGACACATTGTACTGTTCAAGCGCTCTATCGGTTGTGAGTACTCACTAAGCGGAGGGCTGGGTATACACTGAAGCTGCGACATCTCCAGGGTTTCCTTGGCGCTCAACAAGTGTGGTCGCAGTTTGTCAGATTCATTTTTCCACAGCTCTCTTTGGTAGAATCACAGTCAGGTAGAATCAAGCATATACTAAGACAAGTTTTCTGACACATCTAGAGTGTAGACAGAAGCTCTCAACCCTCTGCTAGTCAACCAATACGGAAGTTCCTGTTTGATGTTCTACAGATGGTTTGTTGTAGGAAAGAGCGACGGTGTCGTTGGGGAGGCTCTGGGTATCGACAAACGTTAAGTAGCTGATTTCTTTCATTTGGGGCCCGAGGCTCATCGATAATTTCCAGAAATCATTGGCTATGCTACCAGTAGACATTGCCGGCTCGATATAACCTCTACAAATTACATAGAAACACTATGAGTTGGGTCAGCTTGAGATGTGCCCAGGTCAACGAAAGTGTTCTGCACAAAATATTGGTTTTCCTACATCGATGCGGTCTAAAAAGGTTTGATTGAGATGTTAAAACTACCTGTAACATCCTAGAACTTTTCTAAAAGTCTGCTCTTCCTTCATAACTGAGGACTTGTGTCAATACTAGAAATAACTGATAACTGATAATAAATAACACAACATATATTAAAGAAGTAATGATTTCTTATATAAAATTATCTTATATAAGTTGGGAAGTTGATTTATTAAAGAGATTAGGATTTCTTGATTAATTTTAAAGAAATCATTAATGATATCATATCCACGAGAGAAATAAGAAACTATTTTATTTTTATTCCATTTCAGAACTTTGGAATGATTTCAAACAGTCCCTTACATTCGAGAAGATTAACTCTGTAGGATGTGGTTTAAGAATTTTCCACTTTTATTATTTCGTTGACAGTAAGACCAATTTTTATTGTTTATTTATTGTGTTCTTTGTTTCTGTTTTTTGTTCTTCATCTTTAATTCATTGATCTCTAGTTCTTACCTAAAAAAATGAAGATATTAATAATTGTATCTTTCTTTCTCATCGCATTATTATTTCTACTTAGTCTTAATTCTTATTTAAATAGGTTAGCAGTGAATTAATAATTGATAGACTTGCAAATGATCTACAAATTCATTTAAAATCTGGTAGATGGATTAATATTAATCCTGGTTGTCATTAAAAATCTGAACACACTTCATTACTAACTTGCTTAGAAATACTGGTAATATGAGAACCACTCTACCTCCGAGATAACCAGCTACATATCCCTTCTCCTTCTCCCATCATACATGCTATTTCACCAGCCAGATCCCTCGTCAATTATTATTCCCAATCCTTCCTTTCTAGATTATGCAACATTCAGGAACTCACTCCCTACTCACACTAAGCTAAGGATATACAAACGGAACATTAATAATATCGATCTATCGAATCAATAGTCCCTATCTATTCGTTTCCCTTGTACCTTGTCAATGAAGAGAAATAATTTAATTTATGTTCTTATATTTTTTATGTTTCCTCTTTCCTTTTTTTCTACTTCTATTGCAGTAAAAGAAGTTAGTAACTTGACTGCTTATTCAACTTTTTCCTTCAAACAAAATCCATATCACAACCTGATAACCGAGGCTCAAATGGATGCTCACTCGGTTCTGGATTGTTCACATTTATGTACGGTATCTTCTTCATGTATCGCCTTTTCATATACTAACACTAAGTGCGTACTAAAGAAACTGATCTGAATTTTATTGGAATTCACCCCAAAATTATTTACTTCTCAATGAAATGTGAGCAAGACTCCAACGGGTCACGTTTGCTAATAATAATTATATAAGATAAAATGTGTATTTCCTTATCAATAAAATCAATTTAGTTCAGATAATTCTTTTGTTAATTTATATTTATTGCTAACGTTTTTCGTTTTAAATTAGTCTTCTCTTAGAAATCCATTCACACATTGGGATATTTATTAAATTTACCAGAGTACTAATGAAGCAATTGGGTATTATTTTATCGACCTTCAAAGAATGAATCGCAATAAAAACCTGAACAGCATTTGATCTCAAAACATAACGGTCTTAACAAAATATCAGAAGCAGTCAAACCGAATCTTTAACGCTTCTTACCCATCATCTAAATAATATATGAGATAAAATAATTGCATTGATTGATTTCTCTTAAAAAGTGAAATCATTTAATATTCAAGCTAAAAAATAATGATCAAAGTAACATCGAAAAGTTTTCTGAAGAATATGGTAAACAGTTTATAAGAACCAATGTTCGTCTATTCCAGTGTAAGAAAGCACCGAAAATTTTAGGTTAATTTTTGAGTTTCAGCTCTGATCTCTTTAAGCAGGTAATTCTAAACTAATTTTATCGAAATTTACAAAGCCAAATTAAAATTAAAATCTTTCTTTTTTCTCGTTGGACGAAATTTTGCGTCTCAGCAACTTACTTGCTATAACGTTGGTAGAGGTTAAATGAAAATATGAAATCTTTTACACGAGAAACGAAATTTACTAGAAATTCCGTCATTATTGAAATGTTATGCTTAACAGTGAAAAATGAATTGAAATACTGACCATAAATGTCGTAAAATTGTTCGTTTTGTTTTCACCGGTTATCATATAAATTGATATTGGATTCTTTGTTTATAGTTTAGTAAAGAGTGGAGGTGGCATTTGCAAGATTTTACGGATTAGTGAGATCGATACGGTTAATGTTTAGTTTTAAGATTTGTGTGTCACAGAGATTGAATTTCAGCGGATTAATGTTCTGGGTCAGTGCCGACTCAATCGTTTTGTTGTAGCTTAGACAGCATTAGTTAAAAAATCTCTAAGTATGCACAAAGACTTTATATAGACATTAATTTGAGTTTTAATTTAATAAATCAAATGTAAAGTCAACCTCTCAATGTGATTGAACTGTCACAAATAAATAAAAAGTTACATGAAAGATGGTACCATCAGTTACAAGTTATGAAAATACAAACTACGTGAAGGCATTTCTCTTTTCGGTGTTTCATAATAATTGGGCATAAATTGTGCTGTTTGGGGGCTACTACAGAATTCTTGAGATGAGATTTGATCATCCACAATTTGAAAAAGTATTCATTCATAGCGTGCCGTGTTACATTTACAGGCAGCAGTTCGTTCCATTCAACGAGGAATCCATAGAGAGATTCAAAAACTCAAGTAAATCGGTCAATGAGCTCAAAATGTGTCACTTCCACCCGATGAGTCGCTTTGCACAGCGGAATTCGGATCTTTTCAAATTTGTGGCCAGGACCCCAGATCTTTCTAGTTAACTAAATAATTTGAAACTTTGTGTACTCATAGAGTGGAACTAGTTTATTCGCCAGTTGGAACTAGTTTATTTGAGAAAAATCTATTTTATGACTTTAATCGTAGATTAAAACTGCGAATTTTAACCAATGAGATTGATTGTTTTCATATCTAAAACGTTACTGCGATCTGTTAGTGTGACGTTGAAAGCAGTTTTGTGACGTAGTTGAAGACGGCTTATAAGCACGTCTGCTATTTCTAAAAAGCTTTGTGTGTGGTAAAGTAATTTTTTTACTTTACCATATTTTTATAAATTATATCGGAGAATCCATATTTTTATAACATATATCGGAGAATCCATGTGATTTTTCGTTGTTTTTCTCTTATACGTATGTGAATTATTTCTGAGTATGCATTGTCTGGGAGACTTTTTCTTGCAGTTGAGAAATTTTTGGCTGCTATTTCTAAAAAGCTTGGTGTGTGGTTAAGTAATTTTTTTACTTTACCATATTTTTATAAATTAATATATAAAAATATATATATATATATATATATATATATTATATATATATATATATATATATATATATATATATATATATATATATTATATATATAATTTTTTACTCGGTGTATGTGTATATGTATGTCTGCATGTGTGTGTGTATGTATGTGTGTGTGTGTGTAAGTATGTGTAAAAAATTACATTGAATTGGCCATACATACATACATACATACACATACACAGATACATACACACATACATTCAGGCATATACACATACACCGAGTAAAAAATTTCAGTTATCTCTCTCTTTCACACATTACTCTCTCTGTCTCTTCACACACACTAACAGAAGCACTTCACTTACACAACATACTGTCTCCCACACCCCATCAAACACACACACACACACATGTACATCAATGCTTCCCCTAGACGGTAACTTCAAAGACAAACTTTTGTTATTAGAAGGTGGCTGACTATAGCTTGTTTACATTTAAGATGTTTAACACGTCACGAAATTGGTGGTCGAGACGGAGTAAATAAAATAAAGCCGAATGACGGAATATCATTGGTTAAAATTCTAATTATTAAACAACGTTAAACTTAGAAGTTACAATTCCGTTTTCATTCTGGTTTACAATTAAGTTTACTTTTGACACATTCTACCAGTATACGAAGTTTCAAATTGTTTGGTTCAGTAGGAAAAATTTGAAAAAACTGGCTTCAGAATAGAAAAGATCCCGGAATTCTGATATCAGAGTGACCAATTTCAGTGGAAATGTATCTGCTATGAATCTGAGACAAACAATGTTCAGAAATTGGGAATTTAGAGATTAAGGTAAGTAGGCTCATCATTATACCACCATTTTATGCTGAAAATCGGTGTTGGAGCTCTAAGCAAATGTAGTTCAACATAGAAATGTTCAATAGAAATGAAGACGTGTAATAATGAGCATGCGCATTGGATACATTAATACAGACAGAGAGTTGTGTGATTCTAGTCGAGATACCCTTAACTAGTGAGTTAATTGCGCCAGGGGTTGATATGATAATTGGTTTAAGTAGGTAGTGGTCTAGTAGTATAAACTAGATTTAAAGTCCAAAGTTACGTCCTGGAAATTAACTGTCTTTGTATTATGCTCAAATGTAGTAAGTTGGTTGTAATTTCTGAAAAAATTTCTGAATACTTTTTTCTCGTCCGTTCTAAAACCACTTTACTATTAGTTGGGATAATGAACAAAGCATCGTCCCTACATAGACCTACACATAGATTAGGAAATATATCTTGGAGGCAATGCAGGAGATATATTCCTACTAGATCGGTGACCTGGACCAATTACTAGATCTCATAGCAACATCGAAATTGTCAGGAGTGTCATGCTGCGTTCACAGCTCACCCTCGAATTCAATGACGGTTCTCCTAGCCCACAAAAAAATATCAATGTTATACAAAGTGGGAGATATACTACAGTAATAAACATTAATCTCGAATTGTAAAGAAGAGTATTTACGTTTACGATCTATAGAGGAAAACCAGTGTACGACCTCACACCTATTACACCATAATTTAAAAGGTATAATCGGAATTAAAAGAGAGATAATTTTTATCTAACAGAGCTTAACGATATCCGATCTAGTCGGGCTGATCGATCAGGCAGATCAGTCAGGTTGATCAGTCGTATAGACAGGTTGTCCTAAAAGTTGACCCTAGACTCACAAGGCCAGAGTGGCTCCGTTCTCTCATATATTTTCCAAATGAAGATGATTTTAGATGGAACTGCGTTAATATCGTCCAGTGTGGATTTATGAGTATTCCTATATTTTTTGTTGAATTCCTTGAGTATTAGTTCGGGGTACGTGGTGTAATCTGTTCTATATAGATTTCCGGCCTTATCAGTTGGCATCAAGCTTCCGGGTTCATATCTCAATTCCTTGATAAGTTTCGTTAGATTTCTTAGGTGCAGGTTTTTCCTAAGAGGATCACGCTTGAACTTTATGTTAGATATAATTTGAAATGAATCTTTTTCGAAGTGATCTAATAACAGGTTAGGAGGTGAGATTTTGCGGTATATATTTCAAGCAAGGGGCGAACCCCTAGCATCTTCAAGCAGACGACGGGATCCCCAGACCGAACGGCTTCGGACTATTCATGCCCAACTTCAGTGGTGAAAACCCGACCGCTAGGATGAGCAGGAATTCGCTCCAGATCGCAATATATTGAAAACTAAGCGACAATCTGTCACTGATCTTGCAACAAGCAAAGAAGCCAATTAAAAAGTCTTACTATGAGTTGAAGGTATTAACTATACAGAGAAGTAATTTTTATCACCACAATAATATAGCTGTTCAACGTTATTACTGTATAACCCCAGGCAGCGCCCCCGCCAGCTGGTTATCAGTATAGTTGCTACTACATAAAATATACCGTCTCTAAAAACATATTTTACAGTGTTACACTCTACAATGCCAAAGTTAGACTCACGGTGGAATGATGCCCATACACTCGAGGCAGTGCTTTTATTATACACACAAGCAGCTTTGAATGTACCCACACAAAAGTCATTCGACTGATGAACGAACAATCACCCATTCTGCTACAACTATCAGGTGACATACGTGCATTTTGTACGGCTGTTATAACCAATACTTAATATGCTATAAGCAATAGCTAGCATGTGTGCTTTTCCACTATTATACTTAGTCACTAATCTACTTCAACCATTAGCTGTTTTTCTACTTCCTACACTTAATACTACAGCGATCTCTAACTGGATTTCTGCACATCTCCCCTACTCCACTACCCAGGCCCACTTAAGACATCAAACTGTCCTACTCTCATCGCACTTATTCCACTTAATCTCTTTGATCATGCATTCAACTCTGTCTGCTCATTCTCCCAAGAACAAAGGTCTTATAATTCTCTCATCAGTCACTTTATTTCATATAGAAACCAACTGAAACACATTTAAACTAAAATTCTGGACTGTTTTTTTTTTTTAATTATTGAAATTGATAATTCAGCTGGAGGGAATAAGTGTGGGGGATATGAACCCGTATCTATTTTTTTCAATTATTTTTAGAAGAATTATTATTTAAAATTTAACAATGATTCGTCAAGAAATATTTAGTCAATCACATGAACGCAATGGAAACATTTTGGGAGCACTGCTTATTACTACGAGTTATGTCCCCTTGAGAAGATAACATCCGATAAAAAAGAAGTATAAATTACTTTTGTCGACGCACAGGTTATTGATAATTTTCTGATTGATGCGGACATTTTTCATGATGCAGACATGCACTCATACACGCACACACTTACACACACACACACACACACACACACACACACAAAACTACAAGTCGCGTACTTGATGTGGGAGATTATTTATGGAAAATTCGATGAATACGATCTCCAACTTCGAAGCTGCAACTATCAGCCCTGGTAAATAACTGGTTAATCTTCAAATGAATTAACAGAGGGAGCCCTTTATTCAAGATCGTAATGATTTTCGACTGAAACTTGAATTTACCAGGCAGGGAGTTACTACAAACAACATGGCTGGACACAACATCAACAACAACTCAACAGGTAAGCAGATTCTTTCTAGCTGTAGTTATAGAAGAAACCGGAACTACAAAACAAACTTTCCTTGGCGTTGTGAATTGAATACTGATTTATTTAATTGCTACAAAAGACCGAAAACCACGCCGCTGTTGGATATATGGATCAATTGAAATCATAGTGGGATGATCTGCACTCAGAACGAAACAATTACGTCAACAAGCAACATTTGTGGAACATAAGAAGAAAGTTAGTTACTGTAACCTTATTTTAAAAAAAACAAATATCTAAAATTAACCTTCTCCAAAACAAAATAAACGGAAAACTGAACGATGTTAGAACACCACGTGATTTCGCAGTTAGCGACATTCCAACAGATACTATACAGCCTACCAGCCAAACTACAGCACAGACTAAAGCAAGAGACCATTGTCCCTCTACTTTGTCAATAGTAAATAGCAAGCACAACCGCAACAGTCATTGCAGTAGCAATCAGGGTGATATGTCGCTGAAATATGCCCTTAGTGATATCTTTCAAGAAAAAATTAGTTTCGCTTTGAAATACTTCCTCAAAGAGAGAGCATTCTCTACTAAAGTAAGCAAAAGACCAACAGACACTGTATTAAAAGCTGTTAATGAAATCAGAAAGTAGCATTTGTGTGAGTGTAATGAATCCTCATTCTGGCAGATTAACGCCTTTTTGTAGGCCTTGTCTACTACCGCAAAGCAATGCATGAACGACACTCAAAAGCAATAAAACCAAAACAACGAAAAAAAATGCTATCATGGGTTTTGAACTCGGGGAAAAAATAGCTGATGTGCGGAAGACCATCAGCCGTGTGACGATGAGTGTGTGATGCCTGTGGGTAGCGAAAAGAAAACATTCAATTACAAACTGGTCACCTCTCAAGCAGGAGCTAAAAGCATAACCGAAAGAAAAATAGTTAACAAGATTTAACCGGAACCAGGCAGTAGTATACAGAGAGATGAGAGGAGAAGCAAGTGAACATCACAGAAGTTCCTTCACAAGAAGACATAGACTCCTTCTGACGGAAAATCTGGAGTGAAGAGATGAAGTTTAACCGAGATACTCTGTGTGGGTGGAAGAAATTCGAAGAAGTTATTATCCCTGCGTTACACCCAAGACATACAACATTGATGGGGATACTCTTGTGACTGTAATCAAGAAACGTCAGGATGCAAAACTCCCAGAAGAGACTTGATAGATGGATACTGGTACAAGAAGCGAACCTTCTACTGACCTTATCTTATCAGCCTGCACCAGCATGCTCTCAGAGGAAATAGTAGCATACCACACTGGTTTACTCTGGCAGAGACGAAACTGATCCCCTAAAGCAGAACCACCCACATAACGAAAAACTACCGGACAATAGCATGCCAGAACTTAATGTATGAAATATATGTATAAAATGTATATTTAATGTATAAAATATAGTCAAAGCCATACTGAACATGACATCATCGTGGGTCACTATTTTAATGTTAAATACAAGGAGTGATATTATTATCACTGATAGAACACATCATCGCAGCGGCATATTCCAACGGGACAGCCTCTCTCTGATGTTTATATTAGGTTGTCAAGAAAGTTCTTCCGGTTTTTAACCTTTATATTCAGATGCACATATCTCGGCTCAAACAAAACTTTATTAATCGAAATAAACACCATCAGAATCAACATACTTTTGCCAACGCGAAACAAGTTCATTTATGACAGTAGCGTAAAAATCCTGCGTTCTGGTGGCGAAGATGTTCTTGAAGGCGTGTTTGGCATCATCTTGGATTTTTAAGCATTTCTCAGGCAGGAAGTTGTCGAGATGCTTGAAAAAGTGGTAGTCGGTTGGCGACAGGTCTTGTGAGTATGGCGGATGAAGCAGTTTTGTAGCCCAATTTGTTCAACTTCTGCAGGGTCAATTGTGCGGCGTGCGGCCGAGAGTTGTCGTGAAAAAGAATTGATCCTTCTCTATTGAACAATGCTGGCTGTGGTTATCGGAGTTTCTTAAGCATTTCATACATTTGCTGACAGTACTTCTCCGCCGTAATGGTTTCGCCTGGATCCAAAAAGCTGTGATGGATGAGACCGACCGCAGACCACCAAACAGTCACCATGGCCTTCTTTTGGTGCAACTTTGGCTTCGGGAAGTGCCGCAGAGCTTTGTCGGCGTCCGGCTACTGAGCTGAGCGTTGACGATTGTCGTAAAGAATTTACTTTTCATCGCAAGTCAGAATCCGGTCGAAAAACGGGTGGTTCTTGTTGCATAAAAGAAGGGAAGACGACACTTTTGGTTGTCGTTCAATTCGTGCGGCACCCATTTCTCAAGTATTTTTGTTTTTCCAATCTCTTTCAAGTGGTTAGAAATTGTTGCATACGTTACGTCTAATTCAGAAGCAAGCTCTTGAACAGTTGTGCGTGGATTGGCTTCCACTAAGGCTCTTAATTGATCGTTGTCAACATCCGATGGCCGACCACTACGCTTATCATCTTCAAGACTCTCGTCACTGCTACGAAATTTGTTCAACCACCATTGTGCTGTACGTTCATTACTGGTTCCGGGACCAAACGCATCGTTGATATCGCCAGCTCTTTCAGCAGCTTTTCGGCCCAGCTTGAACTGGAATAAGAAAATTGTGCGAATTTGCTTTTTGTCGATGGTGTATTCAACGTTCCGGAAAAAATGGCCTAATTATTAAAAAAGAAAGATTAAACACGATTAGATAGAGCGAAAAACAGGCTTTAAAATGATATATAAAGGCAAAGTAATTTAACGAAAATTAATTTGAAAATACATTATTTAAAACCAAAATTTAAAATTCCGCAAGAACTTTCTTGACAACCTAATACTTTCTGTAAACCCTTTGTCATTCATATTGAGGAAGTGTCAGTAGTATCTCATTGGTTCACAAGGTAACAGAAATACCAAAAATACACACAGATTCTTTGTGGATGACTTAAAACTACATGCCAAGAATATGCATGAGATGAAAAAGAACCTTGACCTGGTTACGACATTCCAAAACGCTGCGGAGTTGGCATGTGGTCAAGATAAATGCTGTTATATAGTTGTGAAACAAGGCAAAACTGTATAACAGATAAGCAGCATTTCCATCAATGATTTGACTGTTTTCCCTATATCTGATGAGGACTGCTACAGGTACCTAGGGGTGGATGAAAACATATCTTACGGTGGCACCTGTGACAAGACACGTAATCACTAAAGAATATTACAGCCGAATAAAGAAAATATTGATCTCGGAATTCTCTGCAATCAATAAAACAATGGCCCACGGTGTGTTTGCAGTGCTAACACTCATACCAACATTTGGGTCGCTTGACTGGTTGTCTGAGGGATCCGAGCCATTGATGTAAAAACTCGGAACATACTAGTCAGCACAAATAAATTTCACATCAACAGGGATGTAGACCGCCTCGACCTAAAAGGAAAACAAAGCGGGAGAGGCTTAACATCGATCCAGGCTGCCTTTGGAAGGATAAGCCTGAAGTCAAAGAAATAAGAACTCACAGTATGGTTGCAGACACAGCCACTCATAATAAAAAATAGTACTGGTGGAATGTCTCAGTGAAAAAAAAGCTCTATAAAGTGTAAACATAGTAGAGATGACATAGTGATTTGGGATAGAGAAGAAAAACTGTGTACAGTTATGGAAATCAGCTGCCCAGCAGGTGTTAACATAAAGCTAAAGATCAGCAAGAAAGAAAATACCTACGCTGAACTATTGAGAAATCTACAGTTTCTCTACCTAGATGACATGTTCAGGTTAATAACTGTAATTATAGGAGCACTGCGATATGTAACATACTGCCTAAATACCATTGCTGAGAAATTACACTTCTCAAAAGCAGAAAGGAGAAAGCTAATTTGAAGACTACAGATCCAAGCCATCACTAGATCTGTAAAACTCCCCAGAGGTTTATCATTTAAGTATAGATGCGCATGTCTAGACGTGTAAGTGTATGCATGAGAATACATACACAAAAGAAAACTTACAAATCTACACATGCACTGACTCCTAATCCTGCACATATACACGCATACATACATATATACACACATAAATACGTGCAAAAATAACCTGTTGGCGCTGTTTAAATTCCAATGAAGGAGTCTTGGATCTAGGGTAGAAGACGGTTCTTTCTCTATAGGCAAGAAATCTTGAAGCAAGACTGAATAATGACATAAACACATAATAGCTGCTTTCTCATATACGAGCAAAACCATTGCTAGAAAGAATCAGTGAAATAAATCATACATATACACACATACATACATACATACATACATGCATAGATGCATACGTACGTACGTACATACATATATACATACACACACACATGCATACATAAGAAGTGCGAGGTGCAATCCAAGTCTGGTGTCTTAAAAGA